>NC_036645.1:9748373-9863276 GCF_002806865.2 Cucurbita pepo subsp. pepo
CCCCCCCCGCCATCCCCGTCACCGCCACCAGAAAGCAAAAGCCATCGCTGTAGCTCACCAGTTGCCACCCGCCTCAGCTCCCACATTCTCTTTCTCTCTCTACACAACTACTTCACCAGCACCCATTCTCTCTCTCTCTCTCCCGAATTCTCTCTCAACTGGAGGCGGAGGTCATAATGGAAGAAGAGCGAGCACTCAGAAGCAGCGCCAATGGCGGTTCTTCTGTTCTTCGCTACCCCACTGTCAGCACCACTTTTACAATCCCTTTAACTCGCTACACTACCCGTTTGATTACCTCCGACCGCCACCGCGTCCTTTTGGCTGATTGCGCCGACCCTCGACCGGACGCTGAAGAAGATGATGATGACGAAGACGGCTCCAACGGATTCAATCACCGCTCCTTCTCCTACTCTATGCCCATTTTGGTTCTCGACGTTCTCTGGAATTTGGCCTTTGTTCTTGTCTCCATTGTTGTCCTCTTGTCCACGTTTCGTGAGCGCCCTTCCACCCCTTTGCGCCTTTGGATTTCTGGGTATGCCTTCCAATGTCTTCTGCACATTGGGTTTGTCTTCTTTGAGTACCAGAGGAGTATCCTGCATCATGGCTTTGAGGACCCTGCGGCTCATCGCAGGTAGGGAAAACAGTCTATTATGATTTCATTTCAGTGTTAGGGGAGGTTTTGTGCTCTTTGTTGGCTGTGGCTGTCTACATTGCTGACCTTTTTCCAATCCCCCCTGAATTTTGAGCTTGAAATTTGAAGATGGAGCCACTAATTTTTGCTTGTATGGTTTTTTGATGTGATGAGGGGATGGATAATTGAGCATGCATGTTCTAAGAAATAGATGGAAAGGGGAAAATGTAAATTCTTTATTCGGTGTTTATTTTCTTGATTTCATGTTTCATTCAACCTGTAATTAACTTCGCATCATCTTCTCAAATTTAGTCTTCAACTTACTTGACGAACACATAACAATATACAGATCTATAAGCTGTACCAGCAAGCTTTGGACTAATTTGTTTTATCTTTGTCCTTCTAGCATAATGAAAAGGTTGGAGTCAATGAATACAATGACATCGTCGGTCTGGTGGGTCTTCGGATTCTATTGGATTGTCATGGGTGGCCACGCACTTCTCCAAGATTCTCCCCGGCTTTATTGGTAAGGACTTTGCCTTTTGACATGTTTTCTGATGGAGAAATGGTGTCACTGGCAAATTTCATCTTCTTTGAAAGTTGTTTCAACTGCTATCTTTTGGTTGGTTTTGCCTTTGAATTAACTGAATGTGTTCACACTCTTCAATCTGGACTTTACTTTTTTCTTTTTAGCGAACTTTCAACAATGTCCTACAGAAACTGGTACTTTAAGTCATGGCTTTTCTAAATTAGGTTTCTTGTAATAATTGCATATCAGACTAAGCTGATGAGAGTTCGATCTCAAACAATTATACAAATGGCTATGCAAAACTTAAGGTATATCTTTAATATTCTGGTTCCAATCTCGATCATTCGGTTTTTTGTGGGTCGGTGGGTGGGTTCTAGATCCTTTTATTCTCCTCTCTCGTATGTGAGAGATATCTTACAAGACCGGTGTCAATTCGAAGAACGTTCTTGTTTTGCTACAAAAAGAACAGTGAAAAGGTACCAATGGTCCCTTGAGAAGTTGATAATGTTTCCAATACAATAATTGAACCTAAATCCTGTAAATAATAACCAGTGGATAGCAAGACAAGGAAAACTAAGTAAATGCATTAAATTTTGTTACATCTGCTTTCTTGATCCAATCTGATACTTTGTCAACAAATGTATTTGAATTTCTTTCAAACCGTAATTTTGAAACTTTTAGCTTTAATTGTGTTCACCTAAAGAAATCTTAGCTTTGATTTATTGTTGTTCGGATCATTTAGCCTCATTTGGAGCTTTGATGCTGAATATTTTTTGGGTCAATTGCAGGTTAACCGTGGTCTTTCTAGCATTTGACTTGTTCTTTATTCTCTTTTGTGTTGGGATGGCATTTGTTGTTTGCTTCTCTCTTTGTTGCTGCATTCCAATTGTAGCATTTGCATATGCCATGACTACCAGAGAAGGCGCCTCAGATGAGGATATCAGGACTCTTCCCAAGTATACATTTCGTCAAGCTCCGGTATTTGGGACATTTAACAAAGAACAAAAACCTGTCGGAGCAAGATTGGAGTTGGATAATGATCACCACATCAAAGAACTTGTTCTTCATCCAGAGGATTCTGTCAGCTACTTATCTTTTATTTCAAATCGTTAATATTTATATTCTATCTGGTTGATTGTTTATGATTCTATTACATCATTATTATCTCCTGCAAAAAGTCCCGGAAATTGCACGATTCAGATCTGCATGTGCATTACATATTATGTGCATGCAGTAGTTGATGATCATTCTAAAATTTTGTGCGTATTTTGATTCTGTTCTCAGCTAGAATGAAGAGTATGTATTCCTTCTTGAACCATGAAAGATCCATGGAACTTTAAAAAAGGCCAATCTGGGTTCAATAATTGGGAATCTTGGTTATAATAACTCAATTTCTTGACTGCCTGCATAGATGGAAACAGAAATATCCTTTTTGTAACATCCCAAGCTCACCGCTAGCAGATATTGTCCTCTTTGGGCTTTTCCTTTGGGCGTCCTCTCAAGGTTTTTAAAACGCGTCTGCTAGGGAGAGATTTTCACACCCTTGTAAAGAATGCTTCGTTCTCCTCTCCAACCGATATGGGATTTGACAATCCACCCCCCTTTGGGTCCCAACAACCTCGAACCCTTATAAAAAATGCTTCGTTCTCCTCCCGAACCAACATGGGATGTCAAACTTTTCTGGCTTATAGTAATGAGTAAAAATGTATATCAATATGGTTCTCTGTGTGCACAATAGTTAGTGATTCTATGACAGGATGTACTTTCTTCATGGTGTGCAAATTTTTGTTTCGTTTCTCTCACTGGAATGTTCATCCTGTCATTGCTTTTGAATCATGGTAGTCTTTTTCTTGTTGCATTTATGCTGTTTAGTTGAGAGTTTTCCCTAATTTGAAGCTGAGTATTCAAATATTTACTTTTGTGTAGGAATGTTGCATTTGCCTTTCACAATATGAAGACGGGACGGAGCTCTATACTCTTCCCTGCAACCACCATTTCCATTGTGGGTGCATTGGCAAATGGCTTCGGATAAAGGCAACCTGCCCGCTCTGCAAGTCTAATATCCATTGGGGCGATACATTGGTTTAACTATCGGAACGAGCAACAAATCCAGCTGAGAATTTGAAAGTTAGGATTTTCAATTTCAGGTCAGATGCTTGTTGATCTCTGTCAACTAATGCTTTTAGAAACAGGGAGGGTGGAGAGTAGGAATTTAGCTGATTCCAACCTTAGGGAGATGTTTAGTTTCCTTAAACCCCATCTGTGGACACAATTTAATCTGAAAATTTAACTTTATTTGTATGTAAATTGATAGGAAAAGGTCCTTGTGCCTCTAATTTAATCTGCTATATGTGAATTCTTCTGTGTCAGTTTACTGGCTACTCTGTTTTCAAGCCTCTCGTCATAATTGAAGAGGGAAAACATAGCAGTGTGGAGAAAAGTAACCATTTAAACCCACCTTTGCCCTCTCATAAACACACACTTGAAGTAGAAATCCTCTAGAATGTTGGCCAAAAAAATTAAAATGGCGATGATTTAGAACGTAGCAGTGATCAGATTAAGCCTAAGAAAGCAACATTCAGACAAGTTTGAACGATGATGACACAAAACCGTGGGATGATAGAATTGACTCTTAACAGCTTAAGGCTATTAGGGTGGATAGTTGTTGCAGTATCAAATCGATACAGCAAGTGGAAGACAGGATTGAAACAGATGCGTAAATAGCAACAGCTCTAGACAAGATCAAGCAGTATCTTTTAGTGGCGTTTTGGATATTGTGTTGCTTGGTAGGCCATGTTTTTCAAGAACTGGCATGATTCATGCCGCTTGGGAATTCCTCTTCTGGTTTGTTTTCAATGGACTGTATGTTAAAAACAATCCTTGTACATTGTTTTAAAAGTTCTAATTTAATTTCTTGTGTTAAGATAGGTTAATGTTAGGTTTAGCATGGTTGACAGCTGAATTTATTCAACTCTACAACCAACATGATCAAGCAAAGTGTTTTGGTCTTGAAAGATCAGTGTGTTTTCAAACTAAATCATTATCAAATGATACAAACAATCATCAAACGATATAAACAATCAGATGTTGTATTATGTAATTAGTATACTTATGTACAAGACGCTGTTATTGATATTAAATCATAGGCCATAGGCCACTGACCCCGACCCCCTCGACTCTGTACGATGAGAGCATGCTACATGCTTATTTCACTTTGGATCAAACTGTAAGGATAATAACACAGATCTCTTAACCTGTTCCATACATATGCATTCACTGTTTTGCTTATCAGCTTCATATGCAACTTCAGATAGCAGATGTTGAGAACTGATGATGGCTTCCAGGCATCCTGATAGTGTTGGATTCAATCAACAAGTCAAATGAAGTTATAGAATGTGATACGATAACAACGTCCATGTTTTCGGCAGCTGTGTTAAGCGAAGCTTTTAAGGGAAGGACCTGCCATTCAGAAACGCCACAAGTTAAAGCTTGAAGTGATAAGAGTTTCACCAAAGAATATGCTAATTAGCTATCTGAGTGTTAAAAATTGACATCCTAATTAGCTATCTGAGTGTTAAAAATTGACATCCTAATTAGCTATCTGAGTGTTAAAAATTGACATCCTGAGATCCCACCTCGCCTTGGAAGGAGAAAGAAACATTCTTTATAAGAGTGTAGAAACCTCTCCGTAGCAGACACATTTTAAAACCTTGAGGAGAAGCTCGAAAGGGAATGGTTGCAAAATCAGTTTCCTATCATGAAGCCAAGGGTCTTTGGTAGATACGCTACTGATGCATTAAACCTCACAACCTCCCACCCTTTCTCCAACAACTTCTTTGTAACGACCTAAGCCCACTGCTAACAAATATTGTCCTATTTGGGCTTCCCTTCCGAGCTTCTCCTCATGATTTTTAAAACGCGTATGCTAGGAGAGGTTTTCACACCCTTATAGAGAACCAATCGATATGGGATCTCACATTCTCATCCCTAAAAATACTTGCAGGATCTCACATTCTCATCCCTAAAAAACATGCAAGTACGTAGGTGTCAAATTTAGTACCGTCAACATTAAAAGGGTATATGAGTTACCTTCTTTGGGTTATTCAAGGAATTCTCATCCATTAAATTAGCAGAAGTAAGAACAGTCTGGGACGACCCAGATTTCCTAATGGAGTAGCCATTCAAATTATTTACAGATATCTTGAGATTCACGTTGTTGCTTCCAAAGTTAACAACCTGCAAAAGATCGATGTTTCACAATGATTACTTTTTAGTATGCCATGAAATACAAGTGAAAGCCCATATGGATATGCATACATACATACATACCTTGATTCTAAGATAGTAATTGTTATCATCCGCATTTTTCCATATAATGGAAGATGCGATTAGGGAAGAAGAATTAGCACCCAGTGTTGTATCAAGAAGAGTTGCTCCACTTGATGCGGCAAAAAATTGCTGCATCCAGTAGCTAGGAGTTCCATAAAGGTGCGATGAATTGAAGACAATAGCATCCGGATTCCACCTTTTGAAACAAAGTTTTCCATTTTAATGTATCAATCAATGATCATAATACTCATCACAGATGATGAGGCAAGACAAAGTGATACCTTCTGTCATTAGTGTTCACGAAAAGTGGTGCATAGCTAGCCATTTCAACAATATCACTGCAAAAAAAGAACAAAAACAAAATCTCAAAGTTTCTTTCCACCTAGTTTTTCGGAGCATCCATAGAAACATTTCAAGGTCTACCAAAACCTGTTCTTCTCAAGGCCGATGAGAAATCCAGCTTCAGCGATGGCTGCAAGGAGACTGCCTGTGCCAGCGTCTGAACCCGTCACCGCATACTCGCTCACAAAAGCCTGCAGAGAAACCGCAGAAGTTGGTTTGTATTCTCTTCTATATTTAGAGACAAAACGGAGAGAGGCATACCTTCGGACCAGTACGTGATGTTTTATCGAACTTATGAGCCATTGAAAACATTTGGTTGGCTGAGGTATATATCTAATCAAGGGAAAATTAGTATGATATCAATTTGTACATCCAGTCTGATTCAAACAATAACAATATGAAATCATAAAGAAAAAATTACATGAAAGTCATAGTAATCAGCTGGGTGATCCAACTTCACAGAAGATCCATCACAGTTTGAGATTATTTTGATGTCAGGATAGGCACGTTTTAGAGCATTGTAGATCTTGACATAGTTTCCTGCTCAAACTAAACTTGTTTACAAAAAAGGAAAAATTAAAACCTGTGAAGAAACTGAAGTTGTTAAAAGAAACCTCTGTAGTTCTTTTTGCCACAGTCCTCATTTCCAAGGGCGACATACTTTAAGTCGAAAGGTTGTGGATGTCCCATTGCAGCCCGAACAGAACCCCAAGTGGAATTAGGATCTCCTCTTGCAAACTCGATACTGTCGAGGGCTTCCTAAAATCATTACAACATGGTTAGAAAATCATTAAAATAGCTGCTCATAATTTAGGAGAAAATGAAATGATTGTGAGCTTACCTGCACAAACGGTGCGATATTGGAAGTGTCTACCTGATCTTGGTGGCTGATTCCTAAGAACATCAAACTAGATAATGAGCAGAAGAAAATAAATGAAAGGAGAAAGAAGATAAGGAAGATAACCATCATGGATTACCATTATTGAACACCCAAACTGGCGCAGCACCAAGATCTTCTGCCAGCTGCAAAGATGAGCTTAAGATATGATGAAATACACAACCAGTATTGAGGATGAGTATCAATACTAAAATTAAATACGACACTCACTTGGAGAAATTCAAAATAGCCGAGCCCATCATCAGTCCAGTACATCCAAACATCACCAAAGTGTCCAGGTCTCTGTTCCCATGGTCCAATGGTTTCTTTCCAGCGAAATGCATTTCTTAACCATTCACCTTCCACAAAGCATCCACCTGGAAATCTAATGAATCGGGGTTTCAAATCAGCCATCATTTGGACTAGATCATTTCGGAAGCCATGACCCTGCATAATGAGTGGTTACAACAGTAAGGAAAACCAATGTCGAAGCGTAATGCATATGAACCAATGTAAATGCATATGGACCATTTTGAATTGAGTTTCCAAATGGGGCAGTCGTGTTTATATCATCCTCAAAAGATACAAACTAATTAATGCAGTGTCTAAAGCCATAACCAAAAAACTATAGAGAAAATTATGCAAAGACCCAAACTCATGCAGTCCCATCAACTTGGTGAATAGTGTTGGATCAAACATTGTAATTCTCAACTTCAATCTTGAGTAACTTCTTTTAATAGAAAACCAAGAAGATAAAACACTTCCCGAAAACAAGAAGATTCACGATTCATAATAATTTCTAACATCTGCTACTTAACCAAAAAAAAAAAAAAAAAAAAAAAAAAAAAAAAAAANAAAAAACATTTTGATCGACCAGAAGTGCAACAACTCAAGTCCATCACTAGCAGATATTGTCCTTCTTGGGCTTTCTCTCTCGAACTTTCCCTCAAAGTTTTTAAAACGTATCTGCTAGGGAGAGGATTCCACACCCTTATAAAGCATGCTTCGTTCCCCTCTCCAATCGATGTGAGATCTCACAATTTACCCCTTTTCGGGGCCTAGCGTCCTCGCTAGCACTCGCTCCTCTCTCCAATCGATGTGGGATCTCACAATCCACCCCCTTTTGGGGCCCAACATCTTCACTGGCACACCGCCCGGAACCTGGCTCTAATACCATTTGTAACAGCCTAAGTCCATCGCTAGCAGATATTGTCCTCTTGGGCTTTCCCTTCCGGGTTTCCCCTCAAGGTTTTTACAACGCATCTGCTAGGGAGAGGTTTCCATACTCTCCCTCATAAAGCAGGCTCCATTCTCCTCTCCAACTGATGTGGGATCTCACGAAAAGTTTATATAACTAAATAAAATTAAAATTTACTTGTTAAAAAAAAGTTGTAGATTTAGCTAACTGATGCCTGATTTAAGCTACATAGACATATAGAGACAAAATACCTTGTATGTTTCCACAGGCATGGCAGATATTTGGTCAAACCATATTACTCCTTTTTTCGACGTTGTCAACTGAAGACGTGAATTATGATTAGTTTCTGTGGCAGTCAATAGAACCTCCATCTTTGACCAGTTCGACACATCAGAAGATCTACAAAGACAAGTAACCTATATTAAATTTTCATTCCAACAAGGAATTCTTTTGAAAAGTTCAGATAAGCTCACATGATGGATGCTGTTGCCAACTTTTTCAGCCCTCTTGAATCCGTGAGTGAAACGGACACATCAATTTCTCCCAAGGACCGAACAAAAAGAGTCACTTTGTATGCCTTTCCTTCTTCAATATTCTGAAAGAGAGAAAAATTTTAGAGTTAGAAAAGCAACCTCCCTAGTTTCCAGCAATTCTCAAGCATAAAAGGATGAAAAAGAAACTTCTTGTAACGGCCTAAGCCCACCGCTAGCAGATATTGTCCTCTTTGGGCTTTCCCTCAAAGTTTTTAAAACACGTCTACTAGGAAGAGGTTTCCACACCCTTATAAAGGGTGCTTCGTTCTCCGCCCCAACCGATGTGGGATCTCACATTTCTTCTGATAGAGAACTTACCATGCCCCAGAATCCAGGGTTGTAGATACCAACTTCTCCGGTTGGACAGACATTGTTATCCCTACTGTCACACAACACCTCCATACGCAGTGCCACCTTATTCCGATCAAAGCAGGACGATCGATCCGTTGAAACACTTATACTCGACTCATCTCCAATGATTGACCAAGGATAAATATTAGACGGAGTGTTTGGACCCCCAGCTTCAAATCCTGTGGATGAAAGATCATGATTATATCATCAGCAAAGCCTTCATCCATAAGGACCATAACATATACAGAATGGGATTCCACAGTTTCTTTATGCTATGTTCATCAGTGAGTAAAAAGAAAAAGGAATTGGGTTATCAGAGCTGACCCCTGTTGCTCACAAGCTCTGCCCATATTCCACCAGCGCCTGCATGATTAATTTCCTGTGAAACAAAACATAATATAGTAATTTCAGAAAGAAGACCTTGCAATTCAGAAAAAATATTCCAACCAACCTCAAAAAAGATTCCAAAAAGCGTGTCTGGAATCTGCCGTGCTGATGCTTCTGAAGCATTAACAACTAGCCGGATAGGCTGGACAGTGTCATCTCCAATGGCAAAGAAAGTACTAACAGAGACAGCCACAATACCGAAGCATAGCAAAACATAATATGAGACTTTACTAGAAGCCATTAACATTGCTGCATCCAACGTTATCAAAACCAAAAAAGGAAAATCAGAGAAGACTCATTACAAGTCAATAAGGGACAAAATCAATAGAGGACAACAAAACGAACAGTTTGTCCCTCCATCCATAGCTATACAAACACGTTGCCATTACACAACAAACAGGATAAATTATAGTATCTATTTTGGCAAAAAGAAAATAACAGTAACAAACAGGACCGATAGTGATAGATTAAGCGACTAGCTAATGAGACTTGATAGAACTGAAATCAGAGAAGACCCATTTCAAGGAAAATGCAAAACCCAATTCACAAGCAAACCCTATTCTCAACACGATCAGACGAACAGCCAACATAATCAGTTCAAATTCAACAGGAAAGAGTAATGAACCTGCTGGAGTTTTTCAGGACATGAAATTGAGTTCAATTTGATAAACTCGAGATGGGTTACCTCCTTAAAAAGGCTTTGATCATCCCAACTGAGAGAGTACCCTGTGTTTCCTTGCTTTCACGCAAAAATTTCGAAGGAGAGAGAAAACCCATCAGGGTGTGGAGTACAAGTAGAGCCCATCACCACTCCTACCAAGAATTGCTTCAATGGGCCCCCAACTCCGCGCAGTGACCTTGTGTAACGTAGGACGCAACTGTAATTTGTGGGTTAAATTAGGAGAAGGATGAAGGGCTTGTGTATCAGTGTAGAGAGAAAATGGCATTTAATTTGACCCCAACTTTTGCTTAAAGAAACAAAGATGAAAATGATGATTCTACCATTTTCGTTGAAGATGATGGTGTCAGCGATAACATTCCTATCCAAATGTCGCCATTTCTTTCGTTTTTATTTGCTTCAACGCCACGTCCCGTTCAGCATCAATAGTTTGGATCAAAGTGGATAAAACGCTTCCTGGTTTGGAATTGAGTGTAGATGGAAGATAGGGAAAGATTTGGGTTTTCACTGAAATCCGCCTCCTTTCATTGCAGTCATACTGTAACGCTCAAATCATTTCTGGAAAAGTTGTTTTTTTTTTACGGGAAGTTTATCCAATCCAACCTTAAATTCTGAACTTTCATCAACGCATATATAGAAATTTTGTTTTGGCTATTAACCTAAAACGAGCTCAATTGATTTTATTTTAGATTTTAAGAATTAAACTGAAAAAATTAAATTTATCATGAGCATTACTGTGGGATGTATTTGCTAGAAATTTTTTAAGCTGAAAAGGTATTTAATTATTCATCCAAATATATAATTTTGTTAATATGGTTTAGAGGTTTTTAATATCAGTCAACTTAAAGAATAATTTAATAGGTAAACAATAATAAAGGGGTGGGTCCTACATTTTCAACCTATCCATAACAAATATTGTGTTTAATAAATTCGCAGGATGGGAAGAATCAACTAGATATGAGTTCGAGTGACACTTCACTCCTAACCATAAATCATTCAATGATTCTTCAACATCAGTCGGTTCGAACCCGTTTACAAGGTGAAGGAGAAGGTGTGCGACCGAGAGGGAGAAGAAGGAAAGAACCAAGACGTCTACAGCCCAAGTGGTAAAAGAAAAAAGTGGTAAAAGAAATAGAAGAATAGATGGATCAGTGTGTGAATAGAATCTGAAAGTGGCATGTGGAATTTGGGCTTTATTTTAAAGCCACTTTGGATACATGAAAACGTAAAGCAACCAACAGGTTTAACAACGAAACAAAAAATTCCTCACCCACCACAATAAGCTTCTGATATCCTCTACATTTCGCTTACCTAATCTACAGCCCAATCTTTCTTAACCCAATATTCCTCCCTGCTTCTAATGACAACAGGAAGCGTTTACAGCTGCATGTTGCTCTTCTCTGCCTCCCCAGAAAAATGGGACCTGTTCCACCAAAATTTTTGTACACAACTTTCATGAACATATAGACATGTACGTGTTAGATGAAGTCCAGGAAATGTCTAAACAATGATCATGTGAATATATAAGTTGAATCATATAAAATGATTTCGACTACGGCTTTTAATTCTGTCAAAAGATGACTTAACAATAGAGTAAATGAAGCAAACTTGAGCATAGCTCAACTTGTTAAAGCATATAACTTTAATGCCCAAGATTTAGATTAGGATTTGGAATCCAGATTCGGCACCCAATTGCCTCAACATTCTCCTGCATCCCTTACAAAATGACCACATTACCTACTCGTCTTAAACTAATTCTAATAGTAAAGACTATCCCCATAAACCAATACAGATATTTTTAGTATGTTTTGTCCTCATTCACACACTTAACTTTGGTTTCTTATAATTGAGTCAGTGAAGATGCGTCTTGCTGGTATAGATCATAATTATCAATTCTTTTAAACCTTTCTTAAACATAACTTCATATCCTTTGGATCATTCTCAATCAGATTTGGTCTCAGTCCATTCATGCATTCCTTCTCTACCGACCGTCACATACATCTTGGTGATGGTCTAAATGATCATATAAAAAATGACACAAGGAACCTCATGTAAATCAACAACAAGAAACTTATTAATGTGTTCAATAGTATACCTTTTTAACGCCTAAAACTTGGAAGCTTCAACTTGAGGTGAGTCATTGGCATCCTTCGTCTCATCTGTGTTAACCCCACCAGGGATGGAACTTTCTACGGCTACTTCATCACTATCTTCCATTGATAATTCTAGCTGAGGATCAGGTATTCCATCACTGCCACCTTCTTCAAGTTCCTCTGCCTCTCGGTCAAGACGAAACAGTGGATCAACATGAGGTCTTTCTCCTTCTACCATCATTTTCAGATCATCTTCCAGGTCGTCCACGTATTCGAATCTCCTCAATATGTCAGGAGTTGGGAACGTCTCATCCTCCAAATATTTAGTACCCCTTTCCATATCAAGTTTCTCCTTCGAGCTAAAAATACCTTCTTCAAGATAAGGAGTAACGCCCATCATCATGTCATCCTCCTCAACAATGGATCGGAACTTATGCGATGACGGTGGAATTTTCGAGAAAAATACTTCTCCGACGTTCTTCATCGTTCCTTTATTATATGGATTCTCCTTCTTGTCGTACCGATACCGGAAATTCTCATAGGTAGTCTGCATTAGAATGACTTTATTAGGATAAGCAAGCAAGTATAGTATTAAACACTAAAATACTATTTGTATGTATAAATTGTGAATTGAAGTGGGTGAGTATAAGAAAACTGCCTGATTTGTGAGTACAAGATAAGAATGGAATACGGAAAGGCCACCAACGAACCAAAAGGCAATGAAACAATACACTACTAGAATATCTGAAAGGATGTCTTTGGACACAGCCTTGAAAAAGGCTTCTTGATGATGAATAAGGATGGACAACGAAAACGACAACACGTATAAACACAAGATTGTCGAGGTCGTTATGAACATGAAGAAGAACCGATAATTACGCTGCAACAGTAACAACAATGGATCTAATAGTTAGAATTCAACAAAATAAATGAAATGAAATGAAACCTCCAAGTGCTTTCAGAATTATGCTAACAAAATTTGAGGCAAAGTTTAATAAGAAGATTGGTTTAAGTATATGAATATCTTACTATTCCAATGCACTGCCCAACCCATGGGCAGTGATGATCAAATCTCTGAACACAATTGTTGCATATGGAACAATGAGATGCACGAGGAGGGCGATAAAATAAACAAGTGTCACAGTACTTGACTTTTACTGTATGACCATTTATAGTCACATCTTTAATCCGAGGGATTTTTAGATGTGGGGTTCTTCCATTGATCCATTCCATGGATGGTGTATTCATGTCATCTAATTCATCTGACTCAAGAGGCCTTGAATTTCGAGGCAGTATTCCAGGATCTCTACTAGAAGTCACGAACAGAAATATCAAATCCTGCACATAGTTTACTTCCCATGTGATTTTCTGATTCAAACAAAAACTGCATTAAGGATAATGAAAATGCACTGATTTTATCCTAAATTTCTCATCAGCCTTTAGTGTGAGTTTAGAATGACTAGTAAGTGAAAAATGAAGCACGCTTTCAATAAGCATTTTGAGAATACTTTGAGAAGAGTGTTAATCAAGAGTAGCCGATATACATCGCTCAGCTTTAGAGTTTATTATGCTGTCAATAATCATACCGCCCAAGCCCACCTCTAGCCAATATTGTCCGCATTGGTCTGTTACGTATCGTCGTCAGCCTCACAGTTTTAGAATGCGTCTACTAAGGAGAGGTTTCCACACCCTTATAAGGAATGTTTCGTTCCTTCTCCAATTGATATGGGATCTCACAATCCACTTCCCTTGGGGGACCAGCGTCCTCGCTTACACATTGTTGGGTGCCTGCTCTGATACCATTAGTAAAACCTCAAGCCCACCACTAGCAAATATTGTCCGCTTTAACCCGTTACGTATCGCCGTCAGCCTTACGGTTATAAAACATGTATGCTAGGGAAAAGTTTTCACACCCTTATAAGTAATGTTTCGTTCCCCTCTCAACCAATATGGGAAAATCCACCCCCTTGGAAGCCAGTGTACTCGCTAGCACACCGCTCGATGCTTGGCTCTGATACCATTAGTAACAGCTTAAGCCCACCACTAACAAATATTGTCCGCTTTGACCCGTTACGTATCGCCGTCAACCTCACAATTCTAAAACGCGTCTGCTAGGGAGCGGTTTCCACACCTTTATCATGATGGATCCACACCTTTATCATGATGGATCTCACAAAAAAACTTGAAGGATGAACTACAGATAACCATGGAAGGAAATATTCTATACAGTCTCATCTCTATAGTTTTCTTTCGTTCTTTCAAGCTCTTACACACTAATTGCATAGACCACCTTACTAAGAAGACGGGCACAAACAAATTAAAACTCACCAGAAAAGTGAGGGCGAGACCTCCAAATAATACAGGATACCAACGAGCGTTCCCAGGTGGTTCAACATCATGGATCTTCAAATATATCTTTACGCAGAAAGCAACTGCAGGACCAGCAATAAGACATATGGAGAGAATCAGAGATGATACGTCAGGGCCAAATATCAATCTCCCACCACAGAAAAATCTCTGAGAAGACACAAGAAACGAAGTATCATCCATTTGAGTAATATTACATGAATAAACAAATAATGTATGATATGATATCTGTTCACGAAATACAGAAGAATTCTACTAGTTCTTTATATTCAGATGAATATCATACAAAGCAGAAACACTCACAGATACAACTTAGATTTTCCTTCAACGATCTAAGCTCATAAACAGAGTCATCAAGTTGAACTTGAACAAAATGAATCGATCGTAAACAAAGAAAGAAACAATGGCACTGATAGATACATCAAACACTATCTCAAATCCCAAATGTTGAATCAAATGAATTCAAAACAAACCCATCAAGCAAAACAAAAGGGTAAGAACGCACATTACTTCCCCTCCAAACTTGGTAAAGTCTTAAGAGGTTGTTCGGCGTGGCCATACCGAGTCCGGTGAACGATCCACCCAACTCGGAGAATCCTGTACCCAAAACACAGTAAGAACAAAACACAAACCCTTATTCGTTCACCAAAAAAGCCATCGATTAAAACAGACGAACCCCCAAATCAAGAACCGATTCAAAAGACGATTCAAGAAATCAGAAACATCCCCTTCAACGGTAAGATCTTTTTCAACACACAAAACGAAACTAAACTACGTGCGTACACATGAGAAGAAAAATAAACGTTGAATCTTAAAGCGCAGAAACGATGGAGGAAGGTTCGGAGGGTTTTCGATCAAAAGCCAGCTGAGGCTCTCTGGGTCTGCTCGTGGAAAAAATGGGTTGCAGAAATTGGAAGAAGAAGAAGGAGTAACCCAAGAGAAAGGTTCGTCTCTGTGTGTTGTGAAAACGATGAAATGGGTTTGATGGCATTGATGTGTTAGGCGGCAGTTTCAATTTCCCGCGGCATTCGCGCCCGACGCACCCAACATTCTTTGTCGATTGGAAATGGAAAGTGCGTAAAAATAATAATGGAAATTTTGGGAGCTTTCAACTTCGCTACCTCCAATCCAACTCCATCGTTCTATCCATGAAACGTGTTGTCACATACTCAACCTCCTTTCTTTCTTTAATGTCTTTCCAATCAAATTCTTATTTCACGGGATTAACTTCATGTTGGTTGCTTCATTGTCAAGTCATCTCAAATTCCATATCTTTTTTTACCTTTTTTTTTCTGTTGGAAATAGATGGGAAATTTATTTAGTTCATTGCCGNTAATTTGTACTTAACCAACTTCTAGTTTTTATTTTCACATATATATTTTTTTTTCATATCTCAATAGAATTAGATGGTCAATTATAATTGAAGTATACGATATAATTACCATAGTAAACGAAAATTTTGACCGAAGTGTAAAAAATGCTTAATCGTCAGCTAGCTCTTCCCCTTTTCCGGCTCATTCATTATGCAAGCAAGCAGTGGTTCAACGCTACACACCTTTTGCATCAATTCCTTCCCTGTTTCGAGTCTCACTCCAACCTATTCCTACCGTCGAACGATAGAGAGCATATAGTTATTTGTTCATCCCTAGATCATATGGTTTCTTACTAAATTAGTTTATGAAAAAAATGGGTCGCTTCATGCATGTTTCAGATTGTGGCTACAAACAACGCATGAACATGAAATCATAACCCTACTATTTGTTTATGGTTATATCAAGATATAATATGTCCCAGACCAACATAGGTCCTTTTAATGTCTTTTTAGGAAGTGCATTTCTTTAGTACAAATGGTAAGCTACCAATTCTTTTAAGTTTTTCTCGACCATTAATTCATATATTCAATAACACTTTCATTTAAATGTAATATCGATTCATTAATGTAGTCATTTTTCACAGGAGCATCATATGACTAAGAAGATCTGATAGGATCTGATACATTAGTAAGAGTGGCAACTTTTCTTGCCACGACAGAGCACCATGGAGACCTACCCGACCTACTTCACGATGTTCAATCATTCAGATTTCTTCTTCGTGTTCACTTTCTCCTCGTTTGGTTGTCGAAATAGTAACTTAAACGTCCACACCGCAAGTATGGTTCCTTGAATTGGAGCAATCCAGTATACAAAAAGGTGTTCTTTGGTTATATGTTCCCCACGAGCATACGCCCATCCTATTACCTATGGAGAAAAGTTGAAAAGGATTAATGCGTGATATTGTTTGAATGAAATACGAGTATTGAGACTTACAGAGGCAGGGTTCATGCAGCCACCGGTTAAGTCAGAACCAAGAATCTGAAGAGTTAACTTGGAGCAGCTGGAGATCCATGTCTTCATGAAGAAATTTCCTGGGAGTGTCGTGGACAGTCCAAGCGAGATTAGGACAATGCCGTATGTTAACAATCCTTCTGTGAGAGCACCGTGATGGATGCCAACGTTCAAATGAGGCCCTCGTCCTGCTTCAGGGATTGTCTGGATAATCAGCCTAACACCACTAATGGCTCCAAGTACCTGAAGAGGTAAGCCAGAAACATCATCATCTGTTATTCTTCTTCACATTTCCATCCATTCTAACGTACAAACCGCTAGTTAATGTTGTCCATTTTGGCCCACTATGTACTACCATCAGTTTCATGGTTCTAAAACGCAAGAAGTTTTCACACCCTTCTAAGAAATGTTTTGTTCTCCTCTTCAACCGCTCACAACCCACCTTCCTTCGGTGCCTAACGTCCTCGGTGGCACACCGTCCGGTGCGTGACTCTAATACTAGATGTAACAGCCCAAGCAGCCTACTGCAAGCACATATTGTCCTCTTTAAGCTTTTTCCTTTCGGACTTCCCTTCAAGGTTTTTAAAACGCGTCTGTCATTCGACGGTACGAAACACTGGTTGGAGTAGAGTTACATCCTCTTTATTGTAGACGCGTTTTAAAACCGTGAGACTAATGATAATATGTAATAGGGCAAAACAGTGGGCTTGAGTTCTTATAAATGGTATCAGAGCCAAACAAGCCGGTGTGCTAGCAAGGATGTTGGGCCCTGAAGAGGGTGGATTGTGAGGTCCCACGTCGGTTGGAGAGGAGAATGATGAAAACCTCTCCCTAGCATACGCGTTTTAAAACTGTGAGGCTAACAACAATACGTAACGGGCCAAAACGAACAATATCAACTAGCGGTGGTCTTGGGGCGTGCAAGATCTTTCAAAGAACAGGGGTGATAAAGACGACAATAATGAAGGGAAAGGGGACTATTCCCCTCCCAACCATCCTCCCACACAGAAGAAAAACGACCAAACCATTCCCAAAATCTTGGAGAACATCAGGAAACCAGTCCCTTTTAAGCATAAGATCATGTTTTTTTTTTCTTTCATGCAATGCAAATGCAGTAAGTTTAAGCCTGTGAGAATAATCAAGATAACCACCATAGAACCCAGACAAAGTTTAACAGATACAAAACGCAAGGGGAAAAGAACCTGAGCAGGGATTCTGGCACCAGCAAGGAAGAGAAAGCTACTGGAATCCCCAGAAAAAGCATCAGACAAGATGTTAAGAGGATTATAAGAAGCCCCATTCCAAATTTTCGACAAAAACGCAAACACAAACATGTTGAGAATCGAAAAGGAAGCCTTCACAATCTCACCGACCGGATCATTTCCAAATCCCAATGTCCCAAAAACAAAGATCTTAATCAAAGTTCCCGACCATACCCACATAAAAGCCAGCACAAAATCCAACACAAGCAATCGAGCCCCACAAGTCATCCTTCAAAATGAGATCTTTTGGTGTTTTTTCTTTGACCCTTCCCTCCATCCCTCCTCTGGATCGATATAAAAGCGCTCAAGGTGGTCGATGATGTTTGATTGGACATGGCCGATTTTAGTAATGTCTGAACGTCCTACGTTCTATTTTAATGACATGTTATTTTTGAAATGACATTGTTTATGATCTTGTTAAAAATATCATTTTTATGGAGAGACGTTTGTATCATAATTCTAACAAAATAATGAGGATGAACATGAATGATTTGAAGATGGTTTTTTTCTCATAAGGTTATGGTTTGAATTTGACCAAAAAAAGCCCCACACAGATCATGTGCTCTGGTCTTGCAAGCCTTAAGAAGCCAGCACGTCCGTTTGTCTGTTCTGTCAACCGAAACAATTACTTTAAAATGTCTTCTCTCGCTTCGCCTTTAAACGGCCATCGAAGCTCTCGTATGATCCAGCAATGGCGATGCCTTCAGAATCAACCATCCTTGCATTGTGGACCCACAGACAACCTTGCCGTTGAAAAAGTTGGGGATTCTTTCTTGTATGTTTTCAGGTTCTCACTCATAATTGGCTTCGCAGCCCCCCAAACGGATAGTTTCATCATTTTCTCGAGACGAAATCGATATTCCGGGTACGTTTTGATTTCTTTACAGCTTTAGTGGAATTCCGGCCACTGCTCGGCTGTTTCAGAGAAGGATCGTAGGTACTTTTCATTGGAATTTTGATCATAAACTTGTAAGTTCTTCATTTGGGGGTTTATGTTTTCGATCTGGACTGGTTTAGGGTTTTGGTGTTTCGTTTCATAGTAGTGACCAGAATCTTCCAATTTAGGTTTGAAGTGGTGCGTAATTGAGCTTGAGCTTTTCTTTCCCTTCTCGACCTCGGAATTTGAGTATTGATTTGTTCAGAAGGGAAAGAAAATGAGCGTTGTTTCGGGTGTGGTTTCTCGGCAAGTCTTGCCTGTATGCGGCAGTCTTTGTTTCTTCTGTCCAGGATTGAGGGCACGGTCTAGACAGCCCGTGAAGAGGTACAAGAAGCTCATCGCCGATATATTTCCTCGTAATCAGGTCAGTTCTTTTGATGTTTATAGCATTACTTCGTTTCCTGTTCCATCAATGGGGTTTTGGGTTTAGGGTTTATAAAATCTCGACCAGTTCATCAACTCATAGTTCATCCCTCATGACTCAAAACCTACTTCACATTGAGTTGTTCATCACTTCTATGCAATTATCTTCATAATTGACTGAGAATAATCCCTATATTACGCTAGGAAGAAGGACCGAATGATCGAAAGATATCGAAATTATGCGAATATGCTGCTAAAAATCCTCTTCGAATTCCAAAGGTAATGTTTATTAAGCCTTACCATTGTGGTCTGCCATGTATTCATGTTAAACTTCCTAATTCCATGATCAGATAACAACTTCCCTTGAGCAAAGGTGTTACAAAGAACTGCGGAACGAGAATTTTCATGCCGTTAAAATCGTCATGTCGATCTACAGAAAACTTGTGGTTTCATGTAAGGAGCAAATGTGAGTAAACCATCTTTTGTTTTCTGGATCTGTTTTCTGTACATCTTCTCTGTCATTCTCAACTTTAGTGGTTGGAAAACATAACTAATGATTCATGTGGATGAGTGAACTACTTGTAGGTCTCTGTTTACGAGTAGCTTAATAAGTATTATCCAATCTCTAATGGACCAAACACGACAGAAGGAAATGCAAATTATAGGATGTCAGACTCTATTTAGTTTTGTGAATAGTCAGGTAAGTGAAAAATATAGCTTTAGTTCTTGCTTTCATTATGTTAATATGTTTTATTGGTTTAATATTCCAACTTCTGATGGTCCAGATTGATGGGACTTACATGTTTAACTTAGAAGCCTTTGTTCCAAAACTGTGTCAATTAGTTCAAGATAGTGGAGAGGATGAAGGGGCTGAAGGCCTGCGTTCGGCTGGCTTGCAAGGCCTTTCCTCAATGGTATGCCTTTCTATTTCTACTATTTACATTTACACTAAGCTAGTCAAGGAGTGATAATGTGAAATCCCACGTCGGTTGGAGAGGGGAATGGAGCATTCCTTATAAGAGTTAGACGCGTTTTAAAACCGTGAGGCTGATAGCGATACGTAACGGGCCAAAATGGACAATATCTACCAGCGGTGGGCTTGGGCTGTTACAAATGGTATTAGAGCTAGACACGGGGCGGTGTGCTAGCGAGGACACTGTGCTCTCAAGGGGGGTGGATTGTGAAATCCCACATCGGTTGGAGAGGGGAATGAAGCATTCCTTATAAGGATTAGACGCGTTTTAAAACCGTGAGACTGATGGCGATATGTAACGAGGCAAAATGGACAATATCTGCTAGCAGTGGGCTTGAGCTGTTACAAATGGTATCAGAGCTAGACATCGGGCAGTGTGCCAGCGAGGACGTTGGGCTCCCAAGGGAGGTGGATTGTGAAATCCCACATCAGTTAGAAAAGGGAACGGAGCATTCCTTATAAGGGTTAGACACATTTTAAAACCGTGAGGCTGATGACGATATGTAACGGGCAAAAGCGGACAATATCTGCTAGTGGTGAACTTGGCTTGTTACCGATAATGCAAAACCTAAATAATGAAATAGTCTATTGCTCGAAAATGCAAAACCTAGGAGTGATAAAAGCAAAGCAGGAAGAAAAATTACAGAGAAAGAGTAATAGCCATACCGATTAAAACTAATATAAAAAAGTAAGAAATCAACAAAAGGCTTGGAGAGAGAAGGCTCAGAGAGAGAGAGAACACCATAAAGAAACCTTCAGTATAGCAAATGCGAATCGATCGGACCAAGGAAGATGCTTGTCTTAAAAAATTGTTGGTCCTATATTCTTCTTAGTGTTCTTATTATGGTTCCTTATCATGATGATGCTACTAATAATAAATTAATGATATGAATAAGCCACCTATGAACTCATGAAATTGCAAAGAGATTACATTTGCATAGCATATTCCTATCTATTTTCATGTACTTCAGTAAATGGGTCGTTCGAATAGCTTGCCAAAACTAATTTGGTTCATTGTTTTTTTTTTCTTCCAGGTGTGGTTTATGGGTGAACACTCTCATATTTCTGTCGAATTTGATAATGTAAGTTGCTTCCCTCAAACTTGTACCTTCGACAGAAAAATAAACATTATTTCTATTGACTTGTATTATCATTGAACAGATTGTTTCAGTGATCCTAGAAAACTATGGGGCTCCTGCAAAAGATCCAGACAAGTTAAATGATCAATGGGTGCAAGAAGTGGTACGGGACAAGGGTCATATCTCTTCATCGTCAGTTGTCATGACGAGCACACCATCTTGGAGGGAAATCGTGACTGAAGGAGGTGAACTGAACTTGATAGGGTAATAATCATTCATCTCTGGTGAAGTCCCCATGCAATAATCTTGCTGATATAAATATTTCATTATAAATAACTATCTTTGCTTGATAGGGAGGATGTCCGAAACCCTTGCTTTTGGTCTAGAGTTTGCCTACACAACATGGCCAAACTAGCCAAAGAAGCTACAACCATGAGGCGTATATTAGAATCTTTGTTTCGTTACTTCGATAATGGAAATCTGTGGTCTATTGAACATGGCATTGCAGCTCCAGTTCTGAAAGATTTGCAGTTCCTAATGGACAAATGTGGTGTGTTCTTTCAATCCTATTCCTGTTTGTACCTCATGTTTGCTTGTGTTTCTGGTTGATTAATTATGTTTTGATTTTGACAGGTCAAAATACCCATGTTTTGCTTTCCATATTGATTAAACATCTTGACCATAAAAATGTCCTGAAGCTGCCTAAGATGCAGCTTGACATTGTTGCTGTGGCTACAGCCCTTGCTCAAGAGGCAAAAGTTGAACCTTCTATTGCGATAATTAGTTCAGTTAGTGACTGCATGAGGCATTTGAGGAAGAGCATACACTGCTCACTCGACGATGCAAATTTAGGGGATGAAGTGAAAAATTGGAATAAAAGCTTAAATCAAGCAGTAGATCAGTGTCTGATACAGCTAATATATAAGGTGATGAAAATTTAAACCGCTTAACTTTTATTATTGCTGTGCATATTTTAAGATTTTAAATAAGAACTGGAAAACAGGTTGGAGAACCAGGCCCAGTTCTTGATGCTATGGCTGTGATGTTGGAGAGCCTTTCTTCTGTTACAGTCATAGCCAGAACTGCAATTTCTGCTGTTTATCGTGCTGCTCAAATTGTTGCCTCCTTGCCTAATTTATCATATCAAAACAAGGCAAGAAACAATCTTCTGCTTTTGAGTCTGATTCATTCTCTCCAGCAAAGTTTAGCCTTATGATTTTAATAAATTCAGTGTTTTATGGCATAGGCATTCCCTGAGGCTTTGTTTCATCAATTATTACTGGCTATGGTCCATCCCGATCATGAAACACGAGTTGCAGCTCATCATATTTTTTCAGTTGTCCTTGTGCCATCTTCTGTTTGTCCTCGTCTACGCTCTTCAGATGTCGAGTCAAGGATGACTTCTGACATTCCTAGGACATTCTCAAGAACTGTCTCTGTTTTTTCTTCTTCAGCTGCCCTTTTCCAGAAGCTAAGGAATGAAAAATTGTCCTTGCTGGAAAATGGTCATCCAGATATGAAAGATAGCTCTCTTGCCGATGGCAAACAGGAAAACGCAAGCAATGGAATGCAAAGTAGCTTGAAGTCGTCCTACAGTCGGGCATATAGCACAAGAAACTCCGGACCTTTGAGAACTGATGCGACTGCGACTACTATGAACAACTTGAGCAAAGAACCAGTATGTTGTGTGAAAATCGTTTCATGTTCTAAGTCGTTTATTTTAATAATTGTTTAGTGTTGAGAGAAGATAGCTCAGTCTGCATTATCGATCCTCGGTAACCGGGGTCGCTTACTTTTTCTTTTATGAATCAAATTTCAGGAAACTCATTCTCTCCGACTCAGTAGCCACCAAATTACACTTCTGCTCTCATCAATCTTTGCACAATCCATATCTCCTGCTAATGTTCCAGAAAATTATGTAGGAATTGCCCATACATACAGCTTGATCTTGCTGTTTTCTCGAGCTAAGGTAAAACAACGCTTTTCAGATTTGATTTTTCTTTTTACTGGGATGAACTGTCAATATATGTTTCTTTCCTTGCAGAATTCAAGTCATGAGGCCCTAATACGAAGTTTTCAGTTGGCGTTTACATTGCGAGACCTTTCTCTCAGTAAACGAGGTGAATCTTTAAAACATTAGCACAAATTTGGTCTTTAATCAAATCTGTTGGACGAAATGTTGATGAAATCTGTTACTGTGAGACTTTTCATGCATCTGTCACCATAAAGATTATACTGGATGGTACTGTACTGAGGCTTGGTTTGTGCTCGAATTGCAGGATCAGTGCCACCATCACGATGTCGATCCTTATTTACTCTAGCCACATCGATGATCCTCTTTTCGTCTAAAGCTTTTAATATCCGTCCCCTTGTTGATCAAATGCAGACTATATTCCGGGGCAGAATGGTATGTTGATCAAGAACTAATGCTTACAGAAATTAGAGTTCCCAAGTCTATGCTTAAATCTGAAGCTGCTATCAAAATTTCAATTATGACTTGTTTTTAAACATGGTTAGGTTGACCCCTTCCTAGAATTGGTAGAAGGCTGCAAGTTACAAGCTGTTACCATACCGTCTGACAAAACGAGTTGTCCTTATGGATCCAAGGAAGATGACGATTCGGCCTCGAAGTTTCTGTCCGAAGTAGAGATAACCAAAGATCAAACTAGAGAATCCCTTGTTACCGAGATCGTGAAGAGTTTGGATACACTTTCAGATGTAAAGCACTAGACCACTCATTTCTGGATTGGTTCGTTTTTATTGTTAAACACTATAAATTTTTACATCTATGTTGCAGTCTCAATTCTCCAGCATAAAGAAGCAACTTCTCAGGGAGTTTGTACCTGATGTTATGTGTCCTCTCGGAAATCATCGGTTAGAGGATACGTCGAATAACGTGCATCAGGTTATACTGAGAACTCTGATAAATTCATTAAAGAGGCAATAAGCGTATGTAGCATGAGTTTTCCTTGTGGTACTTGACTTTTGTTCTTCCTCTTTGCAGTCTGCTCCATTTTTTAACATTGATGAAGATTCCTTTGGCGATGCGTTTGAAAGCCAAACTAAAGATAATCAGGAGTTCATTGTGATTCCAGTTTTGAGTGTGAATCAGCTTTTAGAATCAGTATGTCAGCTACTTCAATATCTCATTATTTGATGAATTGACCAAAATTGGGAACTGATTTTTCAATGATCACTTACGCTATCATGTTTCGTTTAAATCAGGTACTCGAAACAGCAAATCAAGTCGGAAGTATCTCCATCTCGACCACAGATTATGTGCCTTACAAGGAAATGGCCCAGCATTGTGAGCTACTTCTGATGGGAAAGCAGCAGAAGATGTCAGCTTTGACGGCTTTCCACCTGAAACAGGAGGAGGTTATGATCTTATCTCTGCAAACCTAACCTTTTTTGTTAATATTTGGATCATTTGGGAAATTTGTTTGGATATGAACTATAGCTATTCCACCGCTAGCAGATATGGTCTTTTTTGGGCTTTTCTTTTCGGACTTCCTCTTAAAATTTTAAAACGCGTCCACTAGGGAGAAGTTTCCACACCCTTATACGAAATGCTTTGCTCCTCTCTCCAACCGATATGGGATCTCACAACCACCCCCTTGAGGGCCCAACGTCCTCTTTGGCGCATTGTCCGGTTTCTAGCTCTGATATCATTTGTAATAGCTCAAGCCCACCACTAGCAGATATGGGCCTTTTTGGGCTTTTCCTTCTGAGCTTTCCCTCAAGGTTTTAAAACATGTCCACTAGAGAGAGGTTTTCACACCCTTACAAGAAATGCTTTGTTCCCCTCTTAAACCGAAGGTAGAATTCTGCCAAAATAGATTCCACTTGAATGATCTAAATTGATGAGAGAGAGAATCCTTAAGTTCTATGAATATGTTTAGTGGCAAACATAAACAGTTTTCTTAATTTATGTTTTCAGGATGCAAGTTCCTCACATGTAGAAGAAACATAAACATTCACAAACTTCTAATACATTCCTGAAATTGCAGGTTAGCAATCCATTCATTGAACACTCATCAGCTAACCCATTTCAACCTCCCTCTGGACCCATTGTGATGCCGTGCATGGCTGAATACGAGTATCATTCACACTCGTTAAGATTACCAGCTTCAAGTCCATATGACAACTTCCTCAAAGCTGCAGGCTGCTGATCAATTGAACCAGAAATATTAGCTACCTGGGCGATGTCAACGAGCGAGATAACTGATGACTAAGCAACTGGAGTACATTTTGTAAGCAGCTACTACAGACGCAGACAAAATCTATGCGTCACATTGAAGGCTTTCAATCTTTTCTTCAAGCTTTCTCTTCATAACTATGGACTCATTCAGGAAGATTTGGCGTTTTGCTCCCTGCTCTAGAAGTCGTCTTTTGTTCTTTGTGGAGTTCCATCATAATTTAATTGATTGTATATTTTGTTCTTCCATTGTTGTCTGTAAACTCTATACCAGCGTTCAAAGTTATGCAATGGAACAGCATAACCTTGTATTACAGAAAAATATTAGAGGGAAGTTATATTCAATGAAGCCAATTTAATTTCCTGTTCATATACTTCTGGGACAAAAGAACTAGTTGAATACAATTTCTTTCTTACAACAAATGGTGAGAACACACAAACTCTACAAAAGAAAACAAGTGTTGGGGAGGATGGGGTCAAAGAAATGTTATTTTCCTTCACTCCGAACCAAAAAGAGAAGAAAAATAGCAGTTTTGTATAACAGATGGCTTAGTATACATGGTCTCCCCTAACTCCCAAGGTATCAATTCAAAGTCTCTTTTCTTTTCCTTTTATCCCCTCAAACTAACTCTGCTAGAAGTGGGTCACCTTCTGCCATTATTCTGACCAACCTTATGAAATCTTGTTCACTTGACACATTCCATGGGTGAACAGCAGGCACATGAACTGAATAAATAGTTGATGAATTTGTGGCAGGTGCTTTCTCTCTATACCTCATTGTATTCAAAACCGGATCAAAGTTCTGAACCGAATCCATTGCTGTAAAGAACAAGGGGATTGCAACCTTGTGATGGATTTCTAAATCACCCACTAAACCGAGAAGATCAAGAAAGTCTGCTACGAGGCGCCGAGGAATGTAAAAGACCTCGGAATTGCATATTGTGAGGCTTTGCTCATTTGCTACAGACTGCTTATGACTGACTTGGAAATGAACTGGCATCATGCTCACTATCTTCTTTACCATGTTTGATTGTTTAGTAAACCAGTCTGAGCTTTCAACTGACACAGTAGTCCAAGATTTGGGTACCTGAATTCATTGATACAATGATAGACTAAATTGAGAGCTTTTAAAGGTCTCAGATTTGCAGTCATCCAAATTCACTAGGATCAACAAGCATTCAAGCAGTTAAATATTGTTTGGAGTGTAAAAAGATATTTTCTCGCAAGTTTTTTCCTACTTTCTACTAATTTACCACAAAATTTTCAACCTCAGTAAGAAGAATTAGTTAGTGCCATCTTAAGGACGAAATTCAAGTAAAGAACACAGGCGCTAAACACAATTAACTCAGCTAAATATAGTTCAAGTGGTACCTTATTAGTTATCCAGAGTTTTGATTTGTCCGCCTGTAGCAGATTCCAATAGTTAAGAATAGTATTGTCTTGCAGGAATAGAAACCCTTCTGCACCACTATACGTGTCGAAAATTTTGGGCAGGTACCTGTTAACATAATTAACAACATATTTAGAAGAACATATAATTTTGAAAGCTTAATCAACTGGAGCAAGTAGCAAGCCGAAGACTATTTGAGAATGCAGGTTGAAACAGAACACACTCTCATTCTCTTGACAGCCAACAATTCCAAGTTTGCAACAAAAAAAATTGTAAACTGTGCTGCTACGATTCTCTATTGAAATTGTGTAATTGATAATAAACTTATCTCAACAGTTTCAAATCCTGATACCATGACAACCAAGTAAAAAGATAAAGCTAGTGACAACCTTTTCAATGAATTATGAGCAATTTTTTGTCACTTGTAAAATTGAATGCAACTCGAACGCGTATTTTCTGAGCTCAGAATGCCAAGACAAAACGAGGTAAACTTCCAATGTTATCATTTTTGTAGAATACTAATAATTATATTTACATTCTAGGCAGCATGAAAAGAGAACTCAAAATATTGTCTGTCTACCAAATTACTACTTCGGCTTCGAACTCACACAAATTTTTCAATCGTGTACTTAAAAAAGTGACTTACTTGTATGCATGGTCCAGTCTGCCTTCTTCCACAACAAGATCTAAATTCTTAGTCTCTGAAAGAATTATCACCGTCTTGAATATCCGCCCATATAGCAACCTCCACTCGAGAGCTGTTCGTTCGACAGGGCCATTACAAAACATGATTAGCACAACATTGCCAAAATACTTTCTCCACCTTATCAAGTTCCCTATCTCATAGCTCACTGTCCCAGTTTCCTCAACCCCTAGGTGTATGGATGGTAGTTTCTGTGGAACAAACTCCTTCCGATCCCCATGACCAATAGTCGCTCGTGGACGATCCAATTCCAGAGACATTAGCCTTGGCTGCTGGTACCCAACAGCAATTAAATCTTGTAGCCAAGCTGCTGTAAACTTCACATCCTTCTCAGTCCAAAACCCTTCCTCTGCCATTACAAAACTCAACTCCAAAATCTTTTCAAAAAGCCTATGTTTACCTGATCTCCATGAATTCAAAAAATTAACTAAACGACCCACATTCACATGTAGATCTCTTTCTTCTGAAAAAGGGTATGCTTCAATCCTATCGTATCGATGAACGGTTGGAGGATAAACTACAACATAACCACCAATTTCCCATAGAAGCCTCTGGCCCCAATATCCTCTCAAGATATCAGAAGCCATTGTGCTAATGGAAACAGGAAGCATTAAAGCCCAGAAGGCTGAGGTATGATAAAGTGTGTTGAAGGAGTTAATAGGAACCATCATACCCTGCGGCAATGCCACTTTTGGGGCACGTTCATCAAATCTAATATCAAAAGCTTCCAATCCAGATTTTCGAGTGAAGTAAAATACCGAATCGACATCAGGGAGACCGTTGGAAATTCCCTGTTGGATGAACTGCTTTCCACCAAAAACTTCGGTATAAAATTCTTCATGAGCAATTTCACCCACATGTTCCAGTGGCAAGCCCCTAGGCCAGACTGATCTTTGCCCAAAATGAATATATGGATTTACAACAGTTCTATTGGGATTTTCATGGCTATACTGTAATATAATCTCCTGCCTCGCTCCCTCTCCAACCAATTCTACATCGAAATGTTTACCCAAATCCCCATCGATAACTTCCCCTCGATCATCCACATCGAAGATCTTCTTCGCGCCATGTTGAATTGCGAAGAGGTACCCAACAGTTTTCCTCACGAAAGAATCATAGGGAAGAAATTCAATCACACGAAACCCTAATTTAGACTGTTCTTCTAAGGAAAGGAAAATCGCACCTTTAAGAGCCCAATCCGACGGCGTCAGTGAATTGCCGATCGCCAACACCTGCCAGCCCTTCATTTTCACAAGCTTGCGCAGCGAATCGCTAGGATAAGTAGACACCGAGACTACGATCCATTGTTCAGAGCGAAATTCCGGATAGAGAGAAGAGGTAGCCGGGATCGACGCGATCGAATTCCAATCGACTTTAGGGAATTGAATCTTCTCCAAGGCCGCCGTCTTGGATTGGAAGCAGAGAAGGGCGGCGGTATCGCCGACATTGCGGAGGAAAAAAAGGACGGCGACGGAGACGATCAGTAGCAGAACCGTCACCACTTTGTACATATTTTCAGACAGCCATGTGGAGAAATCGAGGCTCTTAGATTCTGAGAATCGATGCGAGTGGAGAGTCGGTAAGGTTCTGATCTGGGTTTTGGGGGATTTAGGCGTTGAACGCTCTTGGACCAACATTGGATCCAGGAAATTTAGAACACTGGTACACAGTACAAAACTGTTCTCCCAAGATTATCTGAGATAGCTCTCCAATGGCTTCCGTCGATTCAAGAGGGAGTTTCAGGTGGAAATTGGAGATCCAGAAACGGGGGTTCTTGTTGTTGTTGTTGCTCTCCAATGTCAGATCATGAAAATGATGGAAGAAGAAGAATGCGTGCGTGGGATTGTCTGATTAATCCAGAGGAGAAGACAGTCTGTAATGGAAATTCAAATTATCCTCAGCAGTGGTTGCCGACAAGCATGTTGCGGAATTCTTCAACTTCAATTCTCACTGACAACTCTTGCTTTCGAGTTTGGTGGGAAGGGACTCTCACTCTCGGAAACCAAAATGTTAAAAATGCCAAATGTTTAGTTTCAATTTAATCCATCTTCTCAAATTAACTTATAAACCCAATATTTTAATAAAAATTTAAAATAAATAACATTAAAGAAATAAATAAAAAAATGGAAATAGATTTTAATTGGTTAGAATATTTTTATATACACTTGATTTGCCCATTTTCCTTCCGTCTATGGTGTGTACTATTTATAAAATTATATGTTATATTTGTTTTATATATTACATTTCTGGTTGGTTCTCTAATTTTTGTTCACCAACTAATTATTTTATTGTTACCACATAATAATAATAATAAGATTTAAATCAAAAAAATTAAAATATTATATTTCTAAATTGAAATGAAATGAAATTCTTTTCAGTTGATTCTTTATAATTTTATAATTTTGATACTGTTTTTAATATTTAATATTCATTTTGCTCTGTCACATGTTCAACCAGATCTTAAAAAAAAAAAATACTAAATTGAAACTAAACTCAAACTATAAAGATGAAGATCAAATCGCTCGAGTTTTGGGCCTTTTGGGTCAATAATGGAAGAATAGTATGTATTGATTGCACCCGAGTTCCGAGTTCTGAGCCTTTTGGGTCAATAATGGAAGAATAGTATGTATTGATTGCAGACATCCTTTGGGAGTAGAAAGGTATAGAGTTTGTGTGTGTCGGAAGATACAGATTTGAAGGGCCAAAGGGAAAAAGGGTGGAGTCGTTGCACAGTCATTGTCATGTGAAACTCAGAACTCAAACTTAATCCACAACTTTACTTCTATCTTAAGTACAACAAACTTCTCTTATTTTAAGATAATCTTTACTAATGTTTTTCTTCTTTTTAAACACAAAGTTATTTGGTTTTTATTTCTTGTTCTTATTTAAATTTTTAAAGTTGTATTTGGTTATTGTTTCCATTTTTTTAAGTAAAAGTAATAATAAAATAAGATTCATCAAATATTAAAAAAAAATACTATTAACATCCATGAAAGGGCGGTAAATAAATTACAGCCAAAATTCACAATTTGTGAAAGAGAGAAAAAAAAGCTGTCCTTCAATGTAACAGAGGTAGATTTCTTGTATAAGAAAGGTTAGCATATTCCCATGCTTGAAAGAAAAAGGGATGATAATTTACCAAATTCAAGCAGCAGCCCTCTCGAGGTCTTCTAACAACAATGCCTTCACGCTGGGTTTCGCCAACAAATCTGTGTGTTCTTTGAATGGGGATTTTGTGAACCGTGTCTCCCTCCAAAACTCAGGTGTTAGGAAGCCCTAAGTTTTCAGCAGGCAGTCGAAGGTTGCCTGAAATAAGACCCCCACATGAAATCAAAACATCACCCACAAGTAAAGAAATCCAAATCAATTTGAATTAGAACACACAACCCCAGAGCAGTCTCTTATTTGGTTTACAATTTCACTGTTATGAACAATCAACAATGATACAGCGTCCGGTTATAACAGGAAATTGGGAAGTTATCGACTAGTTTATGCAACCGCAGACAAAAAATCAGTATAGAAATGTGAATCTCACGTCGGTTGGAGAGGAGAACGAATCATTTCTTATAAGGGTGTGAAAACCTCTCCTTAGTAGACGCTATTTAAAAGTTTTGAATCAGTGAGCAATGGAAACTAAACATCCCATCCAAATGAAATCCATTCATCAAATGATTAGTTCTGAAATCAGTGATGATAACATATGGACTCATGACATGACACCACAAAAATGAAACATATAAGATGACATCAGTAGCAGAAAAGCTCAACTTCACGTAGAACAGAGTAATGCGAGTTGTTGCACAAATGTAGTTAAGAAAGCGCAATGCAATGCAAGTCCAGAAAAACATTACAGAAATATTGCATAATTTTAAGGTAGAAATTAGCCAACTCCTCCAATTAGCACACATAGAAGGCAGTGCAAAATACTCGAGGACAAATTATATGGTTAAATGTTATTATCTGCACTGAAAACAAATCAAGAACACTTAAAACAACACTTCCTGAGAGTGAATTCCATCCTGATGAAGTTTTCCAAATGAATGGACTACAAAATATATAGTAATTGAATAACTAAGTGGTGGTATCCATAATGATAAAGCACCCCAAAAGTTCAAATCAACAAAAAGCTAGTAGAAAACAGCCAAAATCTAGAATAAATTAACCATTCAAGTTTAGGATAAACCTTAACAAAGTTGCTGAGAGTTTTAGTCGATCCCCTAGAAGATGTAAACACGTCCTCAATCCCAGCAAATTGCAAGACCTTCTTGGGCACTCTAGCCGCCACAATCCCAGCACCTCGTGGCGCCGGAACCATCCGGACGGTGACGGATCCACACTTTCCAGTAACCTTACAGGGCACTGTATGGGGCTTACCAATCTTTGTTACCCCAATACCCTCTTCTCACAGGGATCAAAAGACAGCTTAGCCAAAATAATCGAGCCACGAATCGCTGTGGCAACCTCTTTACTACACTTGACTCCCAAACCCACATGGCCATTACCATCGCCGACGACGACAAACGCCTTGAAACGGGTTCTCTGCCCAGCACGGGTCTTCTTCTGGACAGGCGTGATCTTCATTGCCTCGTCATTGAGGCTAGGGCCAATGAGTGTATCAACGATCTGGTGCTCCTTGATAGGGAGAGAGTGGTGGTATATCTGGTACAAGGACTGGATTTTTCCCTCTTTAACGAGGCGACCAAGCTTGGTGACCGGAACCCACTTCTCCTCTGCCGCCGAACCCTCGTCCAAATCCACCGCGCTCCGCCATAATCGGAGTAAAGAGGAAGAAACGGTAGAGGAAAAAATATGAGGCGTTGGACAAGAATTTACCGAAGGGGAAGAAGGGAAGCTACGGCTTTTGAGAAAGGTTTAGAATTGGGCAGATTTTTGGCGGGCACGGGCCGGAGTTCTAATTTGGACCTGTTTGGTACCCGCCAAACCAATATTATTCTTAAAATTACCTTTTTGTCCTTACAGTCTAAAATTTATTAATTTTCCTACATCTTAAAATAATTTTTAATCAGTTTGAAGTAAATTTAAAAATAATAATAATATCCATTAATATACTACCAATTTTTACATAAAAATATTGAACCGAGTAAATTTTAAAATTGTATTTTTAATTATTAGTATTTCCGTTGACTTGTAATTTCGATAGTTTTGTAATATTTTTTTTTTAATTCTTAATAAATAAAAAAAAACAATTTATGAAAATTTCCGACAAAGATATTTATAATTTAATTAAAAAATGAAATAAAATTTGGGTATTTATGAAGAACAAGTCAGTTAAAAACAGCAATTTTGGAAGGTCTGGTCGCGCCAAAATTCAACGAGACATCGATGAGAGAGAAAAAGGTAGAGAATGGAAATGAAAAAGAGAGGAGAAAGAAGCAGCTTAATCTCCTACTTTCATGGAACATTCCCAATCCTGTTGTTCCATGGAGGATCAACCGCCAAAGAAAATACCCACCATCCACCATCCAATTATCTAAATATTTCTATAATCAATCTTCCCTCCTTCTTCTCTTTCTCTCTCTTTCGTGTCATTGTCCTTCTCAACGCGTTCTTTACCTCCTTAATGTTCAAAGAAACTTCATGGGATCAATCTGACCTTTTTGGGCGCTCATTTCTTTATTCAATTCCCGTTTTCAACGCCTAAATAGGTACATGGAATTCGTCTTTTGGGATTCCCCAACACCCATTTCCTTCTGTGAGGTTTCCAGAAAAATTCTCACCTTCTATTGTTCATTCCCCGCTGCTTTGCCTGAGAAAACAGGTACCCTTTCTGGGTTTCTTTCTTTTTTCTTTTTTAGTTTTGTTCTGGAAATTTTTCATGCTTGAGTTATGGTTTGGCTTGATGATTATGGAGTTTGAATGTTCTTGAACGTCTCTGTAATCTCAACCACATTGAAAGGTAGAAGATCATACAGGTTTTTTTGGCTGCATTATGGTTTTTGAATCTCCAACTTTAGTATTGCAGTCAAGGTGTTTGATTAAATGTCGCTCTGCATCTGTCGTTTCTTTCTTTTGTACTTCTTAGGTTTTAGTGGTCAACCCATCTTTACTTTCCGGAAAAAAGTTATAAGATAAAATTTCGACCCCCATATGTGTAGAAGAATTTTGATGTGTCGCTTAAAAAATGATGGTTTATTGTTGTTTATTCCTATTCAATCTACTTTCTTGAGTACTCGACAAGCATGTCATATCGCCATTTAGTTTATGGTGTTTATGGTCAGACGACGTAGAATCACGCTTCATTAATAGACGGAATGGTGATTACGCTTATGATTGAGCTGAATTACATGTAATGTATAATGTTTTTTTTATGGCCTTTTCTTTCTTTCATAGTTCTTAATTCTTAGCTTTTTGTTCAATGGAAGAAGACTCGAAATGTTGCTGCACTATTGTAATATTTTCTTTCGTGATATAGGAGCATATTGTTCTTGTAAATTAGTGGACAAGTTAAATGCTTGATGCCACTCCCAAGCGGTTTTCAACCATGAATCCAATATCTGTAGACAAGAATGGTGAGGTTTTGTCAACAATCTTCATTTGTATGTCTGGTCAAAAACCAAAACAAGCTTTCAATTCTTTTACTACATTCTTCTGTAGCTAAGCAGAGACTGATTTTAGCTGAGTGGTTGAGGAGTATTTTCCCTGGCTTAAATTTGCCAATCAATGCTTGTGATGAAGATCTCAAAGCATGCTTGCTTGATGCCAATGTCTTGTCCCAAATTCTGAACAAGCTAAAAAAACCTGGTTCTAAGGAGGTTGGTCCTACTGGTTCTGTTTTTGTTTCATAAGTTGTGGTTCTTTTCCAGTCCTTTTGTCATATCACACTGTTCAGTGTTATGAGTATCAGTTTTCCAACACTAGGCAGGTTATGTTATCCATAATTTGGCTTCACGAGCGGAGAAGATCACGAGGTTCCTTGCAGCTATAGTCAACATGGGGATAATGAAGTACGACAATATCGACATCGAAGATGTAATGTATCCAGATTTATAAAGTGCTCTTATGTTTATGTGCATAAGTTTATGTACGACAATATCGACTTCTATTCCACGCACTTTAAATATATGTTTACGTGCATGATGTAGGTAACCTAAATATTTGCCTAGTTCTCTCTTTCAGAAGTATATATCTTTCTCTTCTTTCTTGTCCTCGTCTCGTTCTTAGATATTATTAAATTGCAGGATTCTATGGACTCTCTTTACAACTGTTTATGGTCAATTAGAGCACGGCTTATGTCGAATGATGCGGGAGATAGCCCTTTGGCATGTAGATCACCTGCTAAGTCGGAGATCAACAGTCGTTTTGGCATATCCTTTCATGACCCTTCTTCTCCAATGATGGGAGACGAAAGGAGGAAAGTCTTATTTGAGTCAAAATTTCTTCGTACACTGAGTGGTCCTATGGTGTCAGGTTTGGCTTTTGCAACCATCAAATATGTAAATACAGAAGTATCCTGTCGGTCTCCCAACTAAACATGCAGCTCAAAAATTATCATTTTGAAACCTTCATAACTTACAAGAAAGCAAGTTTTTATTACAAAGGAAAAAAATGAAGAAGTTCTACTTACTAAATGTTTGGTTCAGTACAGGCACCTTATTCTTATACAAAAATTTTCTTTTAATCAGCTGAACCATTGGGTGGATCAAATCATCTTGGCCATAAGTTCCATGAAGTATTTCAACTAAAACAAGGTCGTTACGCAGATCTTCCAGCTGCGAAAATTTCAGAAATGATGAAATCAAATAGTCTAGACGTGAGTTCTTCTGATCCCTCCACCTCCCTCCCCCTGATTTTGTGTCTTATAAGCTTAATATGCTTCAGTTTGTTTATGGCTTTCTGTGACATATAGTGTTTATTTAACTTTGATGCACTTCAGCATCTCTTATTGCAGAATGCTCCAACTCAGTCACTTTTGAGTGTTGTGAATGGAATTCTCGACGAAAGTGTGGAGAAAAAGAATGGTGAAATTCCTCATGTATGGCCATGTAAATACTTTATTATATAAAATGTATTGAATGCCAAACAACGTAGCTGTTTCAACATATGTTGGTCATAGTTTTTTTTCTTAAATATTCACACTCCCTAACATTAGTATTTATTTTCATTTTTGGTAGCGCGTCGCATGCCTGTTAAGAAAAGTAGTTCAAGAAATTGAGCGTCGTATTTCTACTCAGGCGGAACATCTTCGAACCGTAATATCTCAAATATTTTTGAGCCATTGTCTTCCTTTTTGAATTATGTTATGAAATTCCATGTCTCGATTTTCTTTATCCAGCAAAACAATCTTTTCAAGGCTCGTGAAGAGAAATTCCAGTCTCGCATAACTGTGCTTGAGGCACTTGCATCAAATATCAATGAAGAAAATCAGGTATTGTTTTAGAAAAATAAGTTTGATTAAAAATTTTGAGTCGAGTACTTTCATATTTTCACATTATCTCCTGGAAATATTTTTCTTCAGTGTGGTCTTGGCCAGCTTCAACATACAAAGGTTTTACTCTTGACCATATAGGAAATCTCTAATTTTTTATTTAAATCTGAGTTTTTCTGCTAAGTATTCCATTAACTCCTACTTAAACAACAAACCAGATTCTTTTATGAGCGTTTGTACTTTTGGAAACATTCACGAACAGAAAGCTTTTGGAATTGCAGCAAGCTGAGAAGACTAAAGCAGAAGAAAAGAATTTTACCAATGAGGAGGTGAATAGGTTGATTAAAGAAAGAGAAGAACACAAAGCACAGATCATACTATTGAAACAAGAGTTGGAAACCGCAAAGAAGACGTATGAATTGCGTTGCTTGCAAGTGGAAGTCGAAAAAGGCGAGGATGTGAGTAGGCTAATTAAGGAACGAGACGAAAGCAAAGTAGAGATCACAATGTTGAAGCAGGAGCTGGAAATAGCTAAGAAGACTTATGAATTGCATTGCTTACAAGTAAAAACAGAAAAAGGTGAGGATGTGAGTAGATTGATTAGAGAAAGTGATGAAAGTAAAGAAAAAATCACAATGTTGAAACAAGAACTGGAAACAACTAAGAAAATGTATGAATTGCATTGCTTACAAGTGGAAACAGAAAAAGGTGAGGATTTGAATAGGTTGATTAAAGAAAGAGATGAAAGCAAAGCAGAGATCACAGTATTGAAGCAAGAATTGGAAACAGCTAAGAAGACATATGAACTGTGCCGTTTGCAAGTGGAAGCTGAAAGAGGTGAGGATATGAGTAGGTTAATTAAAGAAAGAGATGAAAGCATAGCAAAGGTCATTGCCTTGAACCAAGAGTTGGAAACGGCTAAGAAGACGTATGAATTCCGCTGCTTGCAATTAGAAACAGAAAAGGCTGAGAGTATAACTAGGTTGATTAAAGAACGAGACGAAACCAAATTAGAGATCATGGCATTGAAGCAAGAGTTGGAAACAACGAAGAAGATGTATGAATCGCGTTGCTTGCAACTCGAAACGGAAATGGGCGAGCATGTGACTCGGTTGACTAAAGAAAGAGATGAAAGTAAAGCAAAGATTGTAATGCTAAAGCAAGAGTTGGAAACAACTACAAAGATGTATAAATTACGTTGCTTGCAAGTGGAGACGGAAGCAGAATCGGCTCGGTTAATGCTCGAGGAAAGGATAAAAGAACTCGAGGATCTCTTGGAAGACTCGAGTAACGAAGTGCAAGAACTTACAACATTTTTTGAATCAAAGCAAAAAAAGTGGAATGCAAAAGTAAACAGCTACAAGCGCATGATAGAATTTCAATGCAATTTACTAGAGGTGTGATTGAAATAGAATTTTCATAATTTTATTATTTTGAGATATTATGATTATGAAAATACTTTATGAACTATTCAGGGTGTAAGACGCTCCACGGAGTCTGTTAAAGAAGAGGTTCTGAGAGTAAAGCTGGACTATTCAAACGAAGTCAACCAATTAGGTAGTGATGATTCGAACAACGTTTTGGCTCTATATATCATCTTTATAATAATGAATTCTTTCTTATTATGAAGTCTACCTTCTCCAGGACTCAAACTAAAATCAATAGCACATGCTGCTGGGAACTACCATATCTTGCTAACTGAAAATAGAAAATTGTTCAACGAGCTACAGGATTTAAAAGGTGAAACTCTTGTTCTGAATTCCATTTTTATTTTCTTTTTGTATCACTTAAATCTTTTCTCATCCATCAGGAAACATCAGAGTTTATTGTCGAATAAGGCCGTTTTTGAGCGGGCAGAAAGACAAACGGATGACCGTAGAATACATTGGTGAAAATGGAGAAGTGGTAATAGCAAACCCAACCAAGCCTGGGAAAGAAGGTCAGAAGGCATTTAAGTTTAACAAGGTGTACAGCCCAGCTTCAACTCAAGGTCTCTTTCTTTTCATTTTATCATGTAGTCTTATATATATAGGGATATATTCGTATATTTTCGAGCGGCAGAAGGTATCTTTGCGATTCTTAATTGTCGTGTTATGCAGGGGAGGTCTTTTCTGATATCCAACCATTGATACGATCTGTACTTGATGGATATAATGTATGCATATTCGCCTACGGCCAAACTGGTTCGGGAAAGACCTATACAATGGTATGCTTCCTTTATATGTATGGATAATACAGTCAACTTTTTTGAGCTCTAGCTAATGCTATCTGTCACATTGTTTCCTTTAAGACCGGTCCTAATGGTGCTACTAAGGAGAACTGGGGAGTTAATTATCGAGCACTCAATGACCTTTTTGAGATCTCTCAAAATAGAAGCGGTGCCATTTCCTATGAAGTTGGAGCGCAAATGGTTGAAATTTATAATGAACAAGTGCGGGATTTACTTTCAAGCAATGCTTCCCAGAAAAAATATCCTTTTAAACTATGCAGTTTACTTGTTTACACCAATTTGCAAGTCAGTTTTGTTGATTTATTATTTCATTTCAACTAAGGACTGCTATTCCAACGTTGTTGTTTATCTCTTGTTTTTTCTTAACTCTCACACACTGGGGATTTTGACTCATTCCCAACCTTTCGGACTTGCGGTTCCGGATGCGACCATGCTTCCAGTGAATGCAACATCAGATGTTATAGAACTAATGGACATCGGACTGAAGAACAGAGCAGTTGGTGCCACTGCCATGAATGAAAGAAGTAGTCGGTCACATAGGTTTGTTTGTTTGTTTTATTATACTCTCAAATTCTCTTCTCCATATTCTTCCTTTCTTATTTTTCATGTGAACCTACAGTATTGTGACTATTCACGTTCGTGGGACGGATTTGAAGGGTGGTTCCTCACTGCATGGTAATCTTCACTTGGTAGATCTTGCTGGTAGTGAACGAGTCGATCGCTCTGAAGTTATAGGAGATCGACTCAAAGAAGCACAACATATAAACAAATCATTGTCTGCACTTGGAGATGTCATTTTTGCTCTTGCACAAAAGAGTTCTCATGTTCCATATAGAAATAGCAAGCTTACTCAAGTCCTTCAAAGCTCCCTTGGTATTATTTCCCCATTGCATAGCAACATTATTTCCAATTGTTCATTTGTTTGGATGATATACTCATTTTGCCACACAACTTCTAAACAAGTGCAAATTTGGAATCTATGCTATAGGTGGTCAAGCAAAGACGGTCATGTTTGTACAGCTTAATCCTGATGTGAACTCATATTCTGAATCTTTGAGCACACTAAAGTTCGCGGAGAGAGTTTCGGGAATCGAGCTAGGAGCAGCACGGAGCAGCAAGGAAGGAAAGGATGTTAAAGAGCTAATGGACCAGGTGAGCATTTCTCATCTTGATTTGCATTAGAATCATTTATATCAAAAACCATAACTGTGTCCCTGTTTCAGGTGGCATCTCTGAAAGACACTATCAGCAAAAGGGATGAGGAGATTGAGAGGCTACAACTTGTCAAAGACCTCAAGAACAATGTACACAACGGTATCGACAGTGAGAAGCGCATTGCAACTTCTACGAACAAAGACATGAACGGTGGAATGCCAAGAACTCCGAAGTCTTCGGGCAGGAAGAGCATAGGAGGAGCCATGGAGAAAACTGGTTTAGATGAAGACAATGTATCAGATCATAGTGATGTGCATTCAGAAGTAGACTCGCCTCATTCAATGGATGATGTGAAAAACCATCATGAAGTTCTTCGGCCACTAGACATAGGTCAAAATATTATTGAAGGAGCTGAGCCATTAGGATTTGGAGCTGCAGAATATGAAGAAAGAATAATGGACATTCCTGATGATGATCTCTCTGTTGAAACAGAAAATGATGCAACTCTGAATTTCAATCAAACTCCAAAACCAGTAGAGAAGTTGGAAAAGTGAGTCGTTTTGTCTTCGAAAACCTTAGCTCACGGTCGGGTTGATAACGGTTTTATCTTTGTTTCTCCTTTAAAAATCCCTACTCCATGCTTTTGCAGGCCCAGATCTGCCACTGCTGCTTCTAGGATCAGGGAGCCTACAAGATCATCAACTAGTTCTCCAGGACCCAAGGAGCCTATAAGGTCATCCTCAGCACCAAGTATGTGAGAGTTCTAATATTTCTTTTATTTGCCTCCATTCTTTTTGCGCTTTCTTTGAACCATAGTTCTGAAATAAAAGAAGTCGCCTAGGAAAAAAACAAGGTTTAAATTCTATGTTTCTCATTGATCATTCATGTTTTTCCCTTAGTCTCTATACTTAAGCATTTAGGGACTTCTTTTTTATTAGACATAATGTAATTCTTATCTATTTGTTGAACTTTTTATGAATTAAGCTACTGCTTTGTAACAGGTCTTAGAAAAACTGTAATGGGGCTCAAGTCTGGTAGAAGATGGCAATAACTTGAGAGGGAACTTTTCTTTCCTTTTTTGTTTTGTTTTTTCATTTTTTCATTTTTTCTTCCCTGTTTTCATTGAAAAAAATATATATACATAGGTTAGGAAACTTATTATTGTAAAGCTGTGTATATAAAAGGCCTCTATGTATGTATAGTCCTCAAAATGGGACGAGAAAACTGTATAAAAGTAACTTTTATATAGAAATGGCGTCCTCTTTAAAATGAAGCCAAACCCAAAGCTTTATGAGTAAAAGGGAACTATCTCATGGCTGTACTTAAGATACATGTAAAACTATAATTTTTTATGTATAAATTCAATGGTACTAGTGAGACGTCGGATCCCTAAGTGTTGAAGCTTAGGACTTTATCCGATGGGCCGAGGTGAGTGAACCGCTCATATGCACATGCATAGGGAGGAGTTCTGAAATCATAATCCATTAAACATATCATGCACTACTACACTAGAGATTTTCGTTATAGTCTGGCACATGGTAAAAAAGTTAGCTTGGTTTTATCCCTAGCTCGAGGGGGCTAGCACAATATGGGTATGGGTAGAATGCACGATATAGTGGGTTGGGGTAGGTCGAATTTTTACTCATGGAGAGCAAATGAACTATTAGCGTGTATCAGAACATAATCATATACAAAACCGTGTAAATAAGACATAAGGAAAAGATTGAGGGGGTGCATAGCTAATCTTAACAAATAAATAGTAACAATTAGAGAGTTCAAGAAGGTATAGAAATAAAATATCCATTAACCAATTTTTTCTATTTTAACATATTCAAAGCCATTGATGTCATTATCAAAAACCTAATTACCCCAACCATTGGAACACGTGGCCATGCACTCTACCACTTAGTGAAGTACACGTGTCAGAAAGCATAGTCACGTATTCCAATCACCCACGTGTCACATTCCAATTGGAACCATACAAAAAATTTAAATTTATCTCCGCGTAATGGGAAAATGTCCAAGTACATAAATTAACTATATTTTTGTCGTTTTCCCTTTTCCTTTTTTATCTTACCAAAAAAATATATTTTTAAATTTTAGATTTTACAGTCTAAAGCCACGTGTGCCGTGTCCATCACGGAAACCGAGCTACACTCCTTTTTCCACCGTACACGTGGCGTTTAGTGGTAGTCTAAATCAACAGTTGCATGGAAAGAGCCTTCATTGTGGGCCCAACTCCAGCGATTTACTGCCACGTGTTTTGTAGTGAAATAACGTTGCTTTTCTTGACACGTGCTGATCTCTGAGTGGTTTCTTGAGACTATCTTAATATTGGTGGGCTCCAGCTTCCCTTAGTCCAGCCGACACTAAATAAAGATTTATTAATATTTAAAAGAAATTAAAATTGATTTAGTCGAAGTATATTGCATTATGTTTTTCATTTTTATAATAAATTTATCAACATTATTAAATCAAATATAATCATTACTTTGCATTATCTTTTTTTTTTTTTTTTATTGAAATAGACATTTAAAAGCAATTAAAAAGAATAATATATATTTTATATTAAATTCCCATTATTTACAACCACACCCTGTATCTTTCACTTAATTAAAATGTATTTAGGTTTGTAAGTTTGTGTAGTTATGGGACAAAACGCCACATTGAGATATTTATTAGTTTTAAATATACAAAGATAATTTAATAAATTTGGTGACATATTTATTAGTTTTAAATATACCAGATAAGATAATAAATTTGATTCTATTCTCGAGGTCTATAGCTTGGTCTCTCGCTACTCCAATTGTTGAACTAAAACTCATTTTTGCTCCAACATCCCCGGGCAGACTAACTTGAATTCTTTCAACCTGTTTTTTTTTGTCTTTTATTCACATATTTTCTATAAAAAAATTCAAAAGATCACCCAACATAAAAATTGCTTCAAATGTTTCTTAGGAAAATTCTTAGAACATTATTCAACAAGGTGCAGCTTGTTTGTATGAATAGCAAATTTTAGTTATTTTAAACATTTCTTAGTCATTCAATTGTGATATAAGTTTATTCATGTGTGTTTTCCGATGTAACAAATACAAAGTGAATAAGTTTCTATGTAAGAGCCCAAACCCACTGCTAACAAGATACTATCCACTTTAGCCCGTCACGTATCGTTGTCAGTCTCACAGCTTTAAAACGTGACTGTTAAGGAAGAGATTTCACACCCTTATAAGGAATGTTCAAACCATAGGGGATCTCACAATCCACCCCTCCTCTTGAGGCCTAATGTCTTCGCTGGCACATCGGTGTCTAGCTCTGATACCATTTGTAACAATTCAAGCCCACCGCTAGTAGATGTTGTCCGTTTTGGCCCATTACATAACGCCGTGAGCAGTTTAAAAACGCGTCTGTTAGTAAGATGTTTCCACATCCTTGTAAGAAATGTTTCGTTCCCTTCTCTAAGCATAACGATAGGTTTGAATTTCTCCTGTACATCCAAAACATTTTTTATTTAAAAAAACAAATTAAAAATTAAGGAAATCTATTTTAAAAATAAAAAGAATAGTGAGAGGGGGAAAAAACAAAGAGAGAAAAAAGAAATTAATGAAGAAAAGTAAAATAATAATGTTGATATTTTTTATTGGAAATGTGTTCCACGTAATACATTTTGTGGCTAATAATTCCCAAATTTCAAATCAAACAAACTATTCATTTTGGAATTATATTCTCAAAGGGACTCTCTCTCTTTCCCCTTCCTTCACTCAAAATCTTCTCATTACTCATAAAAACACTCTCTGCATTTCTTCAATTCCCACCATGTTCAACGATCAAGCACTACCAGCAGGAACCTCCAGACCTACTCATGCCGGAGACGGTGAAGATCAAATCCGCGAAATCCACGCTCTGACTCCCACACCACCACCGCCGGTGACGGAGAATCGGAACCGCCGCGGAGAGGCTTGGGAAACGGCGAGCCAGAGATCGACTTCAATGGCGAGCGAAGGCGCTTCCAGTGAGAATTTTACTTCCATAAGTAGAGAGTTCAATGCTCTGGTAATCGCCGGCGCGGAGATCGGCGACGGTTATCGCCAGGACCGGCCGATTAACGAACCTCCGAATAACTTGAGCAGGATTGGAGAGGAAGATCAGGCTACGCCTGAGGAGGAGACGAATCCGTTGGCGATCGTACCGGACGGTCATCCGTTTGATGATCAATTAACGCTGTCGTCAATCACGAGACAGGAGAACAGTAGCGGCGGAGGAGCAGCAGCGACAAGAGAGATTTCGTTGCAGATGGTGAAGAAGGAGGAGGTGGAGACGAAGATTAGCGCATGGCAGAACGCGAAGATTGCAAAGATTAACAATCGGTTCAAGAGAGAAGATGCAGTGATCAGTGGATGGGAGAGGGAGCAGGTTCAGAAGGCATCTTCGTGGATGAAGAAGGTCGAGGTACGTGATTTGAAATTGAAAATGGCGATTTCTGTTTGAAGTAATGCGTTGTGTTAGTTGATAGATTGATTCAATAATTAATTGCTCTACTTTGTTTTTCAAGGTCATTCATGATCAATTAGTTATTGCATGAGTGTGTGGTTGAACATGTGAATGTTTTTTTCAATCTGATTCACTTTTTAACCACAACTTTCCTTCCTATTTCATTATACTTTTTCACCTTTTCAATATTCTATTTCTCTCTCTAAAATCTGAGTAAAAAACACGTTTAGTTTTACTGTCCTTTTTTGAAAAATTCCTTGGTTGATTCTTCAATACAAGTCTAGATTCATTTGAAACCTAACGCATCATCTACTACAAGAAGTGAAAATCACTTTTGATTTCTAAATTTTTTTTGTGAAACTAATAGTGTGCTTCTGGAATTTTAGAACAATTTAGTTTTAAACTCAGCTGTTCACTTTAAATTCTGCCACACTTTGTTTATTATAGTGAAACATATTATTCGAATCATTAATTTGATACCAAATGTGTTAAGAAACTATGTTACCTAATAAACAAAATTAACACTTAATTTAGATAAGAGTTTTCATAGTAGATGATTAAGTTAAAATAAAAATAACATGATGATTCATACATTATGAATGGGATGAAGTGAGAATTTGAATATGTGCAGAGGAGGTTGGAAGAGAGGAGAGCAAAAGCGCTTGAAAAGATGGAGAATGAAGTAGCGAAGGCGCGCAGAAAAGCAGAGGAAAGAAGAGCATCGGCTGAGGCCAAGAGGGGAACAAAAGTTGCGAAGGTCATTGAAATATCAAACCTGATGAGAGCAGTTGGAAGGCCACCAGCCAAGCGCTCCTTCTTCTGAATTCCTCTCTCTTTTGATCAGAGCAGTTGGAATTCGTCTCTCTTTGTAATTAATTAAGGAGATGGATAATCAAAACCCTCCGAAAACAGTTTTACATTTTTCTTTTACTTGAAAGAACAAAGGAAAGCTATATTATACATCCTCTCTACCAAGATCAAATCTTGGTTTCTAGTTGGTTTTAGTTTAAGAACTTGTAAGTAAGAAATGGGCAATTAGTCTATGTGTTTATACAAGTTTGTCTTTACCAGACTTCTCTTAGTTGTTAATCATCTTTTTGCATAGTAATAGATATATATATAGTTGAATTATATACTTAATTTCTTTTTTAATTTCTATGATTCTAATTTTCAATGTAGTCTCTAACGAAACTTCATAAATCATCTTAGTTTAAATGGTTTTTTATCTACTCGAAACACGTACTTATTTCATTATATTTTTTTACTCAACCCTAGACTCTTAATATAGTTGACTAATACAATAGATCAAATAAAAATATTAGCTCACAATCAATAAAAAAAAAAATGCTAATTATTGTATGGTAACTGTTCGAGAGAGATTTGACAAAACTATAGAAATAAATTTAAAAATTTTAAATTATAGGAATCAAAGTGAAGTTATGTTCAAAGGTTAATACTCAGAACTAAACAGAAACTAATCACATATCATAAGCACTAAATTAGCTATTATTAATACTTCCATCGAATTCATTTAATACTCATTTGGCTATAAAGTAAGCAAAATCAAAACAAAACAAAACATTGCGTGCAAATAAACAAGCATATTGCAAAAGTAAAAATAGACTGATTTGAGATGATTGGAGCCAAGGAAACCTCCAAGCAACAGCAGAGGTCAAAATTACATCAAAATATAAGGGAAAAAGGAGGCTGGTTCACTTTCTAGTTTCTACCAATCAATCACCCCTTTGGATGGTAATGTCTTGTCCTCTCTTATGTACAAATAATACAAACTATTGTAGATGGTAGCTTGATGCTTAAACCATTTAGTATTGACTAAAAGCTCTGTTAAAGCTTATGAATTCAAACAAATATTGCTGCAGTATAGAGACTATCATAACCGCGTTTTTCGGACTGTGAAGTTTCTCGGTAACAAATATCTACCTTGTTTTCTTCGCAAGTTTTGCATTTTTGCACATTCGGATGCTCGAGGGAGTAACTTCAACCAGTTCGTCTTCTTGAATGTACTCGATACAGTCATCTAAACTATAATCCATTGGGGTATCAAGAACCACTGCAAAAGGCAAAATTATTTAGAATATCATTTTGGTCCCGGTACTTTGGGACTTATTCTCTTTTAAACCTTTAAACCTTTATATGTCCATATTTAGTCCATGTGCCTTCAATAAATCTTAAGTCCCTATAGCTACCTTACAGCTAACTTTTCTAATAGCAAATTAGTTTCTATTAGCCTTCTTTATGAATTTTTTTGAGAATAAAAACTAAATTTAAGACATTTGAGAGTACAACTAAAATTGGATGAGTCCCGAAGTATTGGGACCAAAAGAGTAGGTTAACCTCTCATACTAATGAAGTGTTTCTTCTTAAAGCATTTTAAGGTGGTTTTAACTAGTCTCCATATTTTTCTGAATAATTATTGATTACGTAATCAAACACTGTTTCTAATAGACGAAAAGTATCTGATTAATAGTACCCGTACCCTAAGAGAGGAGTTTGTAATGGTGGCAGGTGAGGAGGATTCTAAGTGCAATATCTATTTTGAGTGAAGAATTAAAGCGGAGGTAAAACTCTAACCTGAACATTAAAAAAATAATTGAGGTGATCGAGTTGTTCTCACCTGTTTGTTCTTTGTTGGAGCGAACGTTTGTGGCAGCTTTTTTCTTGCACACGTTAAGGGATAAGTCCCCAGGCCGTTGATGAATTCCAACTATTTGACCTTTGTAAACATCTAAGCCGGGACTCACAAACATCTGCCCTCTCTCCTGTGAACTAGCAAGGGCATAAGATGTTGTTGTGCCTTCCTCAAAAGCAACCTGAAAAATCATTCGCAGCAGCTTCATCAGGCGTTATTTAATTTTTTGACGAGTCAAAGTATAACACGCTTTTTTTTTTATTACATATCCTTCATCATAAATTTTCAGAGGATAAAAAGGATAGAATTGCAAGAGTTAAAAATAAGTTGTGTTTCAGAATATTAAAGGTTTAATTCCTGTTTTTGTCTCTAGACTTTTATGCATTCTATGTTGATCCTTAGAATTTCATACAATTGGTCAAAATCTTGCCATTAATTTTATTTAATAAATTCTCAAGCAGAAATTTGATATAAATATATCTTTTATTCATTTACCAATCAGTAGATGTTTATCATTTGAAGCCACATGTAATAAATTAGGTATCAAGTCTATGTATTAGAGTTATTGTTTATTGATTAATGGAAAACTAATGGTTAGGACTAACATAGACTAAAACAAAACATTTCAAAGTTGAAAGAACAAATCAAAATATTGAAAATTAATGGATCAAAACATATAAACATGAAGTTCAGGGGATCAAAATAGAATATAAACTATATTAAAAGACTGCAGATATATGGGGGGGAGTGAGACAAATTTCCCTCACATTAATTCACAAGGTCTCTTACTGGCTACAGCCGTAATTTTTTAACCAAGCAAAACACATCAAAGCAGCATTTTTTTATTTTTATTTTTTGTAATAAGCAAGAGAAACAACAGTTCGAATAAAAAAGATTTGAACGCAAGAAGAAAGGCCGTGAAAGCACGAGAGAGGCTACAGGAAAACTTTTCAACATTCTACCGCCAAAACCAAACAAGAACAAATACAGAACATGACAGAAAATAATTCTTCACACATGGAACCCCCAAATATTTAAAGCAATAGTTAAAGCCCCCCATCAAAATAATTCAAGTAATAAGATAATTAAGTTACCAGTGAACCCTGATCACGAGTGTGAATGTCACCAGCCCAAGGTCCGTAAGAGTCAAATATTGTGTTGAGAATTGCTGTGCCACGTGAAGCTGTTAAAATTGCATTTCTCAATCCAAGAAGCCCCCGAGTTGGAATCTTATACCTCAGAAAAGTCGTCCCTTCAGACCTGGAAATAGGTATTGATAGAAATTAGAAGAATTAAAATTGGTCCAAGTAACAAAAGTAAAATTCACTTATGGCCCTTTCTCATTATAGGTAAAGACTGCACATAGAAAATGTACTTGATTCTTGAATAATAGAGCACAATTTTGATAAAATATCCTTTAGCATAGTATATACATTATTTAACATCATCAGAATGTAAATATGCTATGCATGTGGATTAGTAAGTCGCAGTAACAGCAACAGTGTGCCACCGTCCTCTATTAAATTTGTGATACAGGCCTCTCCTAGATAGAGTTTTAACAATGAGATGAGTTGTTTAACTACAGTAACTGGATGTCACCTATTTGTGAACATAAATCTAAGCTCACGATACTACAGGTATGTCATGTTGATTGTCAAGTCATTGTGTTATCAAACTCAACACATTAGTCAAGCTACTAATTCTCTGATCATCAGTTCGTATGATGACATTATTGAAAGTATTATCAAATCACATCCACCGTGCCAATGTTTAGTTTGGGGGAACAGAAATCAAAGAGACGTGTACAAACCCCACACCCTCCATATCGAACATCTGTCCACGCCTCTTGCCCAACAGTTCTACAACTGCTCCCATGTGTTCTTCTGGTACTTCCACAGTGGCAATCTGCATGGCAGTTTTACTTGTTATGATTATGAATGTCACTGATATAAGAAGTCAATCAAATGTCTCACAGTAAGCAATACTGTTCAAAAGATGAAGCACGTGCATGTAAGAAGACTAGATGCAAAACAAGATTCATATGGAAATTGTATTAAAATAAAAGTGCTTTGACAATCTACTTTATAGATTCATTCTTAACGATTTTCATAATGGACCTTTTCTTTTTCCTATCTTCAAATCAAATGTGTTCAACGCAGGATTACAATAAGGAGCCAAAGAAAAGTGTTTACTGTATTTTATACATTACATTATTATTAAATTTCAGTTTTCTGATTTGGTAAACTATTAGACTTTGTGTATTGGTTACAATCTTGGACATACTCGAAGTCCTCTGTATCTTGAAATCCTAATCTTAATAAAATTTTAATAGGGTGGTCCTCAAAAACATGCTCTAGGAGAACAAAAGGAAAATAATAATAACTTTTTAAAATAGTTATCCAAGTATGTTTTCACAGAATTTTTATTCTAAAAAACCTGCAAACACCTCTTCAAACAGTGTATTCTATTCCAGTATTCACTATTTTTAAATCCTGTATAATCTACAGAACTTAAAACTTAAAAAATTTAGCAGTGAATCAATCCCATTAAAATTTTCCAACACTGTCCTGCATCATATGACAATTAGAAACTCACCTCATATGGTTCCACCAATTGGTCATTCACCCTTTTGGTTATTACTCTAGGAGGCCCCACCATAAATTCATATCCTTCCCTCCGCCTAAAATGAATGAACTTATTAGTCATCAGAGGAAGTATACAGGAAAAGGTGGATCATCCTGAATATGAAATTCTTACATGTTCTCTATAAGTATTGTGATATGCAAAGTACCCCGACCACTAACAATGAACGTATCTGCTGTTTCACCATCTTCAACTTTCATTGCCAAATTACGCTCAAGCTCCCGGTAGAGTCGATCCCTTAAGTTTCTACTAGTGACATACTTGCCCTGCAATTCAAAATAACAACGCATATAGAACCTTACAATTTTTTTTTTCAATTTGTAATTTAGACAGAAATGTTGTCTTTTGTATTCTTTAACTATGCAGCACTTGTAGAGACGTTTTTTTTTTTTTTTTTTTTTTTTTTNTAACATATCCATCCGACCAAGCTCACATGGTAATGAAAAGTTTCCAACATCTCAACACCATATGTAGAGCTCCATAACCATTTCTTAACGAGAGCCTTAATTTTCTTTTTCATAAGTTTTTCCAACTCCAAGGCACCTAGATTCCATTTTTCTTTATGACATCTCCCATCAGAGCTAGCCCCCCAAGAGGAAGTTCCTCATGATGGAAATGCAAAAGCCATTTAGCCAAGAACGCACTCTTACAGGCTCTTAAGTTTCCTATCTCCAAACCCCCTCATCCACTAGCTTCATCACCACTTCCCACCTGCATGAATGGGACCCTCTCCCTTACTCAATCCCTTCCCTTTGTGGTACTTGGAAGAAATTTTTGCAATCTTCCTTGGCGTGAAGCTCTGCTTTTCATCCTCTCCCTTTTGTATTTTCAATTATTCGATCAAAGCTTCTTACTAAAAAAAACATATAAATATTTGTTTAAAGGAAAGAAAAACTAGGACTTCCGGTAGTATCATTCAGACATACCTCACGACCAACAAAAGGAGAAGTATTAATTGAGAATGACATCTTTACTGTCGGTTCTTCCACCTTAATAGCAGGTAATGGTTTTCCATATTGTTTGTCAGCAATTGTCTCACCAATCTGAGCACATGATATCCACAATAAAGATTCCGAAAACAACAAGAAAAAATTTCAATAAAAGAACAAAAGCTTTGCAAAAACTGAATTCACTTTTACCTGAATATCATCAACTCCACAAACCGCACATATGTCACCAGCCTGCACCTTCCCTACAGGGACTCTATTGAATTTCTCATATACAAAAAGCTCACTAATTCTTGCATATCTACAAGAATCTTCTGATGTGCATACCTGGAAAAAAGAAGACAGAAAAGAAGGTAACAAATCAAACTTTTGTTAAAAAGAGATACATAAAGAAAGGGGGGAGATAGCATAGCCCTAACTCAAGCCAAATAATATTGGAAAAACACTTCCCATTTAGCATTAATCAAATGGAAAAATGGCACAGCCACCTAAGAGGAGGTTACGGAACAGAAAGGACCTATTCAACCCCCTTTATAAACCTTTCATTCCTTTCTAGTCAATAATCCCAAAGAATAGTCAAAATTACGTTCTTTTAGGGACACAAGCTTCTAATGAAGAAATCAAGTATACAAAAGGAGAGAAAGGGAAAGGATAGATAAGACATCCCCCAATTCTCAGAGCTTATGAGATTTACACCCCACTTGTTATCAAAATAGACAGAGAAAATACAATTTTCCAATAAAAGAACTCCAGAAAGTAGCCACTAAGTAAGAAAAAGCAGAAGTTCAACTTCTTTGAATCAATCTTAGAAGATTCTAAAATTCTATTCAAGGCAAAGAGTCCTATATTATACGAAGAGGAGCCATGCCGATCATTTAGAACTTTAACAAATATTAGGGGAAAAAAGGTGGTAGAACTGTGGAGGCCCAAGAGTCAAAAGATGAGACAAATATCCTGTCTCCTCCTAAGAGACCTCCACATCCTGAAAGATCCTTCTATTCCTTTTCAACGATCTATTCCAAATAATAGCAAAAAACAGGTTGCTTCAGAAACCTCTATCATGAAATGGAAAGGCAACCTTAAAGAAAAGCAAATGCTGGTAAGTCTAGCTCAACCTGCAAAATGGACTAACCTTCACATCCATTCCTTTTTGCAGTTCTCCAGCATGCAGTCGACCAATGGCTATCCTTCCTTTGTGCTCGTCGTATTCAATATTTGTAGCCTAGGATAAGAAGTGCATATTAAAATTGAGACATGTTTTAAGAGAATAAAAAGTTCAAGACAAAAGAGTTGAACTGAGTTTTGTCAAATTTGGAGAACTGAGAAGCCTATGTTTGTCATCCATGTTGCATCTTTAAGAATGTCACATGAGACTTGAGTACATAATCACATACTAAAACGTGATGTTAAAGTACAAAATATGCAAGAATTCATTTAATGGACTCGTCATAAAGTTTAAGATAAATGGTGGAAGGATTAAGAATTGGGACCAAAGAATAATAAAAAGAAAACAAATTGGGGGCAAATAGAAGATATAATGTTAGTGGCTTGAACAAAGCTTACTTATGATATGTGTGAAACTTAGATTAACAAAAGTAGAATATTTCAAAACCAAACAAGATAGTAAAGTTTTTTACGTTAAATAATAAGAAAAGTCAGAAATTGAATTCATGTGTTTTTTGGTTTAGGATTTAGGATACTATCATTCTAGAACACTAACTTGTAAAAGTTCTTTTATTATCCATAAAGATGCGATATGTAATAATATTCTCGCGGATCTTCAACAGTTCAAATCAATTATATTATTGAAGATAAACGAAGTGCTCACAATAAAAAGAAAGATCACTTACAAGCATTTGCAATGCACCATCTTTGTCAATACGTGGTCCAGGGATGCATCTGATAATAGACTCAAAAAGTGGTCCAAGATCTTCTCCCAATTTTTCAGGAGATAATCCAGCCTTACCTTGAATGCCACTAGCGTAAATCACTTGGAAGTCGCACTGAACCAAAACAAAAGTTGGAGTGAGAAAGACGTTGCTTACACTATCAGAAATAATGAAATGAAACACTAAAAAACATTCATATATGTGTCAGATTGTGTGCAATTTCCCTCTACTGAGTGAATCACTTAGAATGACTTCCATTAATAATTTTCAATAACCTCCGCGGCTCTAATATTATAAGGTTTGTAACAAAGCATAAAATATTGTTGTAAATTTGAAGGTGCTCATTCGTTAGTTTTTAGGCGGGGGGTTCTCTCTATCTGGCCCTTAGGCTTTTTTTTGTGGCCCTTGGTTTGACCTTCTCTAATACACTTCTCGTTGCCAACAATATATATATTGTTATACATCATCCTTTACTGCTATCTTAAAGTTAGGTTAAATATCCTTTAATGTTGCTCTAATATATAAAGTGTCTTTAACAAAATGGAAGGTGGCCTTCCTCGTGGATTGGATGGTGACAAAAAAGGATGAATTTTTTTATCTAACTTGCGGTGGCAATGACGTACGTTGACCACGGCGATGGTGGCAATGGGGGTTTAAGTGAAGACAATAAAGCTCACAAAACCTAAGGTGAAAAATAAAAGGGTTTTAAACCCCAAACCCAAAAGTTCCCAAAAAACCATAATGGTTTACAAATCCAAAATGCCCTAGGAAAGTACCTAATGCTCTAATACCGTACAAATAGTATTTGGCAAAATATCAATGTACTCCATGTTAGAGAGACACACATATACAAGTACACAAGAGAACTCTAAACTCAAGAATGTGCAATTACAATAAAGTACGACTATACATACAATATATGTTATTAACAATAATGTTGTTAATTTCAAAAGATTGGTTGTTGTCTGGTACCTTGTAAATTGTAATATTCTTTTCTGCCACATTGTTCAATGCACTTATTATATATCCTTTACTCAATACTTATTATCTTGTTGATTCTTATCATAAAGCATAGGTATAAGGCCATTATCCATGATTTTCAAATACTGTAAATGTACCTGTTCATCTGATGCGTTCAGTTCAATAAATAGTTCAAAAGTGGAATTGATCACATAATCTGGACGAGCTGAAGGTCTATCAATCTTGTTGACCACGACAACAACAGCATGCCCAAACTCTAGGGCCTTCTTAAGCACAAATCTTGTTTGTGGCATTGGACCTTCAACAGAATCTACCTAGATAAATACATAGAAAAAGAGGTGATAGCACAAGAAGATCAAAGTTAGAAACATATTTTAGAAGATACCTTTAGTAAAATTATAGGCAAGATGAAAATGTTTAAACCAAGTCATATAGAGGATAAAATCTTTGGACCTTATTACTTGATAATTTGCTCTGGCATATCAGCCTTGTCCATTAAAAAAATAAGTTGAGTTTGTTTAGCATTTTTATTCTGAAACAGTCCCATCTGCAACTTAAAATCTATGCAATCAGATTTCAAACGAAATTTTGAACTTAAGAATAGAAATAAAGAAACATGAACGGTAAATCCATGGGAAGTCACCCCACCCTTTGGGTTAGGTGAAGAATAAGGTGTTTAGTTGAAAGAGCAAGAACCTTGTAACAAACATTATAATAAACTATTTCCATCAAATATTCCTCTCCATAAAATGTGTGAGAGGGAAATACCTTCTACTCCATTAAACTTGATAAATAGTAAAATTTAGCCCCTAATTTTGAAAAAAACGCCCATATAACCCTTTAGCCCCCTAATCTAATAATATTTTTATGATGAAGCTACAGCAAGTTATCAAACTTACAGTTGTTACTTTTGATTAGGTGGCAATACAAGTTATAAATTAGTCAAACATTTAACAATCATTTATCTAGAACCAAAGTACTCGCAACCTTACTATTTTATCTTTAACTCACTTGCAATCACTCTATCAAACCTTCAACTTTCCACTGACTTGACGCCATAAAAAAAAAAGGGTAGACACGACAAGCATGAGATAAGCCTCTGAGGTTGCTTCTTTTGTTAGTAGGTTATTGGAAAGTGACAAGTGATCCACAGTGCACCAAGAATTGACACATCGATATAAAAATTTAATTAATTTTAGTCCCTATACTTTTAAAAAGTTATCAATTTAGTCCCTGTTTGTCAAATTTAAGCATAAATTTTCACTCAATAGAAACTCTTTAATACAAATTTATAATTACATTTGAAGTTCAGTAAGTGAAATATCATGCTAAAATTATGATTGAAAAATTAGGAAAAAATGGAAATGAAAAGGGACTGAATAAGTTACTTTTTAAGAGAAATTTTGAAAGTATGGGAAGCAAAATGGACATTTTGAAAGTACAAGTACCAAACCGAACCAAAGCAAGAATTATAGGGACCAAAATAGTATTTAAACCAAAATCAAATTTTAAATATCTAAAATATAAATTTGAAGATAGAACCATAGTTTCAAATATGTAGAATATGTTGAAGAATACCACAAGAAGAATCCCTTCCACCATATTCAGAATGCGTTCAACTTCACCGCCAAAATCGGAGTGCCCAGGAGTGTCAATAATATTGATCTTTGTATCCTTATATGTAATAGATGTATTTTTGCTCAGTATTGTAATTCCTCTTTCACGCTCTAAGTCATTTGAATCCATTATTCTTTCTTTCACAACTTGGTTGTCACGAAATACCTGCAATTGAAAATATGAAATACCTTAGGTTGAAGGTTATTATTGTCAACGTTTCTTGCTAAGTATGTCTTAGATTGCTTTTAGAAAATAGATTACATGACCTCCAAAAGGAGAAATTGTTTGAGGAGTTTTACACCCTTGGATGTATGGGGAAAAAAATAACTATAAAAGTACTTCGAATGTTTTTCATGATCATTTCTAGCTCTAGCTCTAAGCTCTAAGCTCTAATACATCAAATGGTTGACATAAAAAATAAATAGGGCATAAGCCAGCAGGTACAACATAGTTAGTCTTTGCTCAAAATCATTGCATTACGTTGCACTAAACAGTATTTATGATTTGGAAATCATGCAGTCGCAATATAACAGAATGAAGAATTAACACCTGCATTGCACCTAAAAATAAACATTAGAATTGATTATCTCGGTATTACCTTTGCTTGCTTCAACATAGCATCGACCAAAGTTGTCTTTCCATGGTCTACATGAGCCACTATGGCTATGTTCCTTATATCTTGTCTCCTCATCAGTTGGCTCTTCTCTAATGCAAAACATCAGCCCAGAAATGAAAATTCCAAAGAAAAAAGTTAGTAATAAATTTTGGGTGGGGTGGAAGACCAATATTAGATTTAACGTTGATGCAACCAAATAGTCTCCCAACACATAAAAACCATAAAAATCACCAAAAACAAAGAGAGATTACACAAGTACAAAAACTTTCATAAACTATAAGAATTATCGATACTGGTTCCTAATTCCTCGTCGCAGCATAGCAAATACAGAGGTCGAGAAATGGACAGTAGCTTCCTCTCTTCTCATCAACACACCGATAAATGACCAAATAAAACGGACGTAGAGAGAGAGAGGGGATACCGGTGCGGGCTTCAGTAGCTTCAGAGACAGAGCATTTGACCGGACATCGAATTGGAAGTCTCGAACGAGAGCTGAGAGCTTGTTTAGGCAATGAAGTTGAAATCCTGGAGGAGGAAGTGAGGCCATGGAGCTGCTTAATTTGAGGAGTGAAAACTGTTCCGAGTTTGATTTTGGGGTAAAGCAATGGGGAAGAGGATAAGGAGCTGCTGAAGGTCATTACCATTTCCATGGCTGCTCTGGCCGGCTCTCTTCTCTCTCTTGCGGAAGGGAGAGCGAAGGATTTGGCAATTGAGGCTGTAAAATGAGGCCTCGTCCCGCCTTACAAAGTGTGGAGGATTTTGTTTAATCCATTTGTTTGGTATTAGATTGATGGTTTATTTTTTCGCCACGTCCTTCAATTGCCCCATTTTGAATGTCTTGGCTTTTCCTTGGTTTGGCCATTAGAGGCCACGCTTTTTCTTCTTTTCATCACAAGATTATCTCCAACTTTCAAATTATGTACCTAAGCTTGTGCTAGACTATATTATTCAAACCATAATCTTATCTTCTCCAATGTTGATGCTATAAAAATCGAACTCGACTCGCCTCGGCTCTCCTCACAGAAATAGAGCCCAACTCATAGCTTATATCGTCCCCTTCCTAGCTCGTTCTTCTTCGTGCTCTGTCTCTTCTTTTTTTTCTCATTCGTTGGTACTCGTTTTCCTCTTACGACTCATCTCTTTCCCTTAGTCGGTTATTGGTTACACTCTCCTTCGCTTTTGGACTCGTCGCATATATCTCTCTCTTTTAATCTTTCTCATTTTTTCGTTCGTGTTTTGATCAACATCGACCCACTACTGGGATGGTGTGGTTTAGTTACACCAATAACTAGAAACAACCCCGACAACCCTCTAGTAGCAATGAGCGATATCCCCATGAAAGCGTCTGGCTCTATCGTTGCACTGTTGAGATTGTGTCTTTGCGTATAGCAATGATGATGACTTCTTCACACAACTAGTGATCTTCTCCTGGGTATGTAGATTTAAGCAATGATCCAATAAAATAATTCTACGTTGAAGAACGGATATTGGATACTGTATTTTTCTCGAACATCTTGCTATTAGGGTTAGATATGTGTTGCAATTTTTGGTGTAGGTGACTTTACGTGATGTGTTGCAATTTTTGTCGTATGTGATTTTATGTGATGGTTGAGTTAATTAACCATCATATTCGATTGACCCAACGCCCCAAGGAAACGCGCGCCAAGCCAAATCAGACCAAAGTTGGTTTGGTCCAGTCGGGTTGACCTAGAATGGTAAGACCAGACCTTGGCTAGGGTTTGGGTTGTATTAGGCCCTCATTTTGGCGCGTCTGCAAACTTTGCAAGTTCGCAACGAAGCCTTGGCATGCTCTGATTCTCAGGCAACTCACTCTCGACCACCTATGGCGTGTAATTCTTCAACCTGCCAATCCAACTGCTACAGAAATCAAGACGACGAGGCAACAGTCGAACAAGATTCACTTAGAACAAACAAGGCCGATCGTTTAGCCGCCACGAATGGAGACAGTGGTGATACGCATCTCTGCTTTAAATGCAAGGCCAAGGAGCGCATGTCTAGCTCTGAAGAAGGAGACGATGGGCGCTTTTGCAGCGATTGCTTTCGGAGCAACTTGTTTGCAAAGTTCCGGCAGGCTGTAAACTCGAACGCCATGATCTCTCCTTCTGACAAAGTGCTTGTTGCCTTCTCCGGCGGTCCTTGTTCCAGGTCCTTCCTCTTTTTAGACTAATTGTATTTATTTTTTCTCTTGTAATGTATTGGTTCATGGCTGTGGGTACGCAGGGAACTTCGTTTTGGATGTTGCGAGTGGACTTGACAGTTTTCAGACTGATTATTTAGTTAGAATCCCGAGCGCTATTGATATTCTCACGTCTTTCTGTTATTTGTATGCCTCTTTCCGCAGATTGGTTCAAAAGATTTGCAGCTTGTGTATAGTTATTAGGATCCTTGAGCAGGCCTCTAGGTTTATTTGTAGTTAACATGAGTCAATCAATTTTATTTGGTCTAAATTTGAGCATTAATGAAACTTACTTTGTGGCCCAAAATTTATTTGGTCAGGTTGGTGATTAGTCTATTATCTATCTCAGCATGTCCATTGATGGTAACCCCAATAACGATGCTTTCTGAGCGCCAATGAAACCACTTTTCATTAATGAACTCAAAAGCATGTTTAGATACGATAAGAACTAAAGTAACTACCTAGAATTTCTTTGACCATTATAGTGCTTCGCTATCATCGTGCAAACATATTATTTGCTATGCTTTGCCAATACTTCAAGGAAGAACTTAATTGAGTTATATTGACATGAACTTAGCTTAGTGGTTAGGACATTCTACTTCCTCTAAGAGGCTGCATACTTCTTAAGTGCTATCCTTTGCCAATACTTCAAGGAAGGACTTAATTGAGTTATATTGACATGAACTTAGCTTAGTGGTTAGGACATTCTACTTCCTCTAAGAGGCTGCATACTTCTTAAGTGCTATCCTTTGCCAATACTTCAAGGAAGGACTTAATTGAGTTATATTGACATGAACTTAGCTTAGTGGTTAGGACATTCTACTTCCTCTAAGAGGCTGCATACTTCTTAAGTGCTATCCTTTGCCAATACTTCAAGGAAGGACTTAATTGAGTTATATTGACATGAACTTAGCTTAGTGGTTAGGACATTCTACTTCCTCTAAGAGGCTGCATACTTCTTAAGTGCTATCCTTTGCCAATACTTCAAGGAAGAACTTAATAAGTTATATTAACATGCGCTTAGCTCAGCTGTTAAGGCATTCTACTTCCTCTAGGAGGTTGCATTTTTGAATCCTCTCATCCTACATTTGATTCATGATTTATTGAGTTGAATTATTTTCTACCTCTTAGTGATAGAGTTAAAGTGCACAACTTTATATGATCAATGTAGGATATGATTCGTAAGCTGTGTTTTCTTATAAGATAGCTAGAAGAACCGAACTGATTAACATCTTGATAGCTCCTTTTTTTTTTTTTTTTTGATATGAACATCATGATAGCTCTTAGTGATGAATGATCTGGTATTCCTTTAGAAAGTCACCTATACAATTATTTAATCGGATTTTTTTATTACCAATTTATCTTGGATGCACTGGAAACTGTCCATGATCTAAGAAACTTACACTCCCCTTTCCCAACAAAACTTCCAGGGTGGCTTTGCAATTTGTTCATGAGATGCAAGTTAAAGCACACAAAAATTTTGAAGCAAGTAGGGATAGATCACTGCAAGTTTTTGGTGTTGGAGTTGCTTATATCGATGAAACCTCTGCTTGTCCTATCCCTTTGCATGAGATAGACAGAACAATTCAAGCCATCCAATCAGTTGTGTCAAGTCTATCTCCACCGATAAAAGATTTGCATATTGTTCAAATTGAGAGTGTATACTCTTCAAATTTGAGTGACGGAAGGGAGAAGTTGAAGAAGTTGTTAGATACAGTCAGTGATGTCACAGGAAAGGAAGACCTTATCTCACATTTGCGGATGTTATCCTTACAAAAAGTTTGCTCCTCGACTTATTCCTTCAATTAGCTTGCAATCAAAGAGAGGGAAATTCTTAGTCCTATTGTTTGTTATGCAGATTGCCGCTGAAAATGGATACAACAGACTTGTACTTGGGACGTGTACTTCAAGGATTGCTTGCCATGTGATTTCTTCCACTGTTAAGGTTTTTCTTCAACTGTTAAGCATACATCTACATATTTTAGTTTTAAGCAATTAATTTGAATATTCAAGTACTAGTTTTTTCGGACTCATCATATTGACCGACCAGAATGAAGGTTAGAAGGTTGGTGCATTGCTATTGGATCATTAAGTATGAGCTTGGCAATTGTGGACTTTTAATTATAATTTAGGCATGGCTGCCACTACACTCTGCAGGAAAAATTGATGCTTTGGGGTGGGGGGGTGGTGCATTGTGCCTTTTTGGAGACACCTCTATTAAAATATAGAAAATAGCTAGGGTAGCTATGGAATCTTATTATGTATTATTGTATTGCTTTAAATTTACTGCTAATTATTGTTACAAGCTGCTTATTTTGTTCTGTTCTCCAAATCTTCCCATTTGGGATAGGTCCATGCACTGAGTATGACTTCGCTATTTTAATTCAAGCAGGGCCAAGGATATTCCTTACCGGCAGATATACAGTATGTTGATGCAAGATGGGAGGTCCCAGTGGCACTTCCTCTACGTGATTGTCTTGCACAAGAGCTCAACATGCTTTGCTGTGCTGATGGGTCTGTATTTGTTAGGTTTATCACCAGAATGAATTCTTGGTTAACTTTGTCCTGTTTAGTTCTTTACCGCTGTTAATTTTGCTCGTTGCATAATCTAACTGATGATAAGATCTGGTTCTTGGCAGGGCAGTCTAAAGACAGTGGAACTGACCAAAACATCCTTTTCTGGCATCAATGACTTGGTCTCATCATTCGTGGCTCTATTGCAGGTACAAGTAGGAAGTTGATTTAGAAAAATATGCAGTTTTGTACATTTTAGCTTAGGAGAACGACCTTTGTGAAGGGTAACTAATCTGTTGAATCACTGCTGTGTGCAGCGATAAGACATGTTTGTGTGTTCAATTTACGAGCAATTTTGGTTAGGCATGGAAACAATTTAACTTCTAACGGAACTGCTCTAATTTCACCTTCTAATTCAAGTGATTGTTTCTGAGTAAGAAAGAAAATGCATCTACGAGTTGTGAGGCCACTTGTCCTTCCCAGGACTGTTTTGCAGAACTTGACTGAAGAAATTTTGTTATATTTTCTTTCATAGGAAGAGAATCCCTCTCGTGAGTCGACAATTGTGAGAACTGCTGGCAAGCTTACTCCATTCAACTTTAGCAGAATTCCAGATTTGAATGAAAGTAATGGTGTTCCTTTGGCCACCAAAAGGCGTCAAAAGAGAAATAACTTTAAGCATGTTAACTCTTTATCATCGGAAACATTTTGTGCTGTCTGCAATGGTCCACTTAACATGTCCGATGTGCAAACTTTAAGAAGTTTTGAAGCTGGCCAGGTAAGTTCAATTTTGGCTGGTACCTGTTGTTCAAGTTGTCAATTTCAGATTCTTCCCAAGGATTCCATATCGCAAGAACTTCTTCTTTCACTCTTGCCACCCTCTATGGTTGCTCGAGCAATGCATGGCAGCCCTAGCAATTCAAATTCGCTAAGGTGAGGTTAAGTCTTGTATTACTGTTGGTACTATGAAGGAAAAAGGATAGTGCAAGTTTATGATAACTGAATTTTGTATTCTAAATCTCTGTTGTATATCATCTTCCCACAAGGCTTTTTCCCTTGGATACTGAACCTGGGCATATCAAAAAAATTAAAGTAGAATAAGAAAAATTAAACAACTTCCAGCCTGTGTTTGTATGTTTCTTAAAATGTCTGTATTAAGTCATTTTAGATGGACTTGATGAAATTACTGAAATATTGTTGTTGTTTCATGTAGTTGTATGCTTAAAGTGCGTAGTAGCATGCAGTCTCCTTCAGACATCACTATGTTGAGCTCACTAAGTATTACTTTCAAAATATTCAAGCTGAATATTTCTGTTCTTAATTGCAGGGAGCAAATACAGGAATTCTTGCTGTCAGATGATGAAGTCGAATCGTAAGCCAGGTTAACAACTAGCAAAATTGGCTTCTTTCAACAATGATAATTATACGTGCATTTGTAGAATTTATGGGAAGGCATCGACTTTTCTTTTCTTAGCTGCGGTTTGCTTTCTTTTCGTCTGTTGCATTCAGTTCATTTATATAGAAACAGATTCTTTTACACTCCGGTATATGCTTCTATTTTAGGTTCCTAACATATGCTAGACTGCCTGATTATTCATCACATAAAATGCTGATTATGAAAAATCTTTTAATGTTTAATTCAAGCATCCTGCAAGTGCTTGGATGGAGTAGTAGACGATTAACCTTTCGCGGTAGTATTTGGAGATTTTACCCCCAATTAATGAGAAGTGGCATCCAATCAGTAGAACTGAGACAGGTATTGAGCCTTACCTGTCATAACATCTCATGATCATGATACTAAATGAGTAATTACTGAAATCATTTTTTCAGGATAGCAGTCATCCATAGCATGCATGTAAACTCATGATTGACTTTTGAATGTACATAACAATTCTACATGCGAACATCACATTCATCATATGATACAACATAAATGTTTAATTTTCCTTTTTCAAGTTTAACATGTAAGATTGGAAAGAATTTGAATCTCTAATTCTTTATTCGGGAATATTCTAATTCTTTGTTCGGGAATATATGCATTAACATTAACTAGTTGAACTATGTTATCACCAGTCCTTGCTCTATTTATAATTTTCCAAATCAAAGTTCCAAAATTTGTCTATATTATTTATAATTTTCCAAATCAAAGTTCCAAAATTTGTCTATATTATTTATAATTTTCCAAATCAAAGTTCCAAAATTTGTCTATATTGTAAACTGACACGTTGCTCTATTTATAATTTTTCAAGTCAAAGTCCCATAATTTATAATCTAAACTAGTATATTTTAAAAATAGATTCAAACATCCATGTGATTGGTAAGATATCCCTTTTTCTTCTCCATTTTGTTTAATGGCATGTGCCTCATGAAGGAATAATTTATAAACTTACAAGTCACATGAATATTTCTTCATTATTATTATTTAAAAAGATAATAATAATATTAAAATAGACCACTTGTTTAGTGTCTTATTAAATTTGATAGAAAAAAATAGTTCGTCATATGAAACGCCACTGCACTCTCAAGCTGTTCGCATCAACCCATTCCTTTTTTATTCACCTTCATGACTATTAATCAATGGAAAATATAATTAATTCAAATTTCAACCAAATTCAATATAAGATCTTTTTTTTATTTAACGCTTGATGACAATAACATAAATATAATTAAAATCATCCATTAAATTACACTTAAATCTTTAAAAGTTGATTACGTTTGATATCAAACATTTTAATATTGAGTCCTAATTATTTGAATTTATCAAAACAAAAGTTAAATATTATTTTTAATCTCGGATAAATTTTATCTAACAACTAATTACAATATATAAGTTTAATAACAATCTTAAACAAGTGAATGAAATATTCCTAAACTTTAGATCCTCCACACATAAGATAATTATAGATAACTAATCTTTTATTTAAAAGGTGTCTAGAAACCTAAGCCTGTACTCATGATGATATTCCATACTAAACATCAAAGCAAAGAAAGTGAAACCTTATTCAATTACCGAATGATGATATTCGTATACTCAATGGAGCAAGGAAGCAACCAAATTACTATCATTAATATAACCCAAAAATAAATAAATAAACTAACACATTTGTTTGTNGGACCAAATTTCGTCCTCCCTCAAATAGAAGGAATTGCAATAGCACGTTTAAGAAAACATTACAAAAAAAAAAGTATATAATTGGTGATAAATTTACCATAATCCGTTAACTTAGACTTTTATAGGTTGATTAATGATTGAACATGGCAAATAGATCGTGTTGCATGAACTAATAATTTATTTTGATATTTTCTATAAAAAAAAAAAAAACATTTTAGTTATTATATTGGGAAACTTATTTCATTTCAACAATATATTTAAATTTAGCGTTAGTATGTGGGGGTATGAAATAGAAGAACTAAGTGATATTTAAAGGAAATAAAGAACACTTCCCTCCACGACCAGGCAACCAACGGCAAGTAACGAATATTTTAATTCGTCCCATTCCTTTGACATTTTCTGGATCTCCATCATCATTTACTTGACCAGGACTCAAACCCAACTCCTTAAACCCACCATTTTTCTTCCTTCTTACCTACCCCTCATTCTTCCAACTCCCCCAATTTCTGATGGAGATCTTACAGGCTCTCGATGCTCAGGTTCTCATTGGCTTAGCCACCGCCCTGGTTGCCATTGTTGCTGGTGCCTTTTTCCTTGTCTCCTCCAGAAAATCAGCATCCAGAGGTTTTACTCCACCTTCTGATTTGATTCTTTGAAATTAAAGCCTTATTACTGGTTTGGTTTATTGGGTGTTTTGACTTCTCTATCCAGTTTGAATTTGTGATGCTCTGATGTTTTGATTCGTGGGTTGTGATGTTTTTGAACTGTGTTGAAGTATTTATATAAGATTGAATTTATACTGATCCATTAGCTTAGCCTTTTACTTTTTATGATGATTTTACATTGCTACAAGGGAGGAAGTTATCTCCTCCTTGATTAATATTGATAGCTACCTGTTTTGATTACCACCTCTAGTAGATATTGTCTGCTTTAGCCCGTTATGTATCGCCGTCAGCCTCACGGTTTTTAAAACGTGTCTATTAGGGAGAGGTTTCCATACCCTTGTAAGCAATGCTTCATTCCCTTCTTAAACTGAGGCAGGATCTCACAATCCTTGGGGGCCAAACGCCCTTGCTGCACACCGCTCAGTATCTAGCTTTACCCTTTGTAACAGCCAAAGCTCACCGCTAGTAGATATTGTCTGCTTTGGCCTGTTACGTATTGCCATTAGTCTCATGGTTTTTAAAACGTGTCTGCTAAGAAGAGGTTTTCACACCTTTGTAAGGAATGCTTCGTTTCCCTCTTCAACCGATGCGGGATTTCACAATCCTTGGGGGCCCAACGTCCTCGCTGGCACACAACCCGGTGTCTAGCTTTACCATTTGTAACAGCCCAAGCGCACCGCTAGTAGATATTGTCCATTTTAGCCCGTTATGTATTGCCGTTAGCCTCACGGTTTTTAAAATACATATGCTAGGAAGAGGTTTCCACGCTCCTATAAGGAATGATTCGTTCCCCTCTCCAACCAATGTAGCATAGAAGTGGTAGCATCGGCAGAAAAGGTCAAGTGCTTAGCTAGGCTTTTGGGCATGTTTAAATTTCAAACTAGCTGATTGATCAAAATTCCAATGGCCATGAAAATTCTCTTCATCTTTGTTGAGCTCTTGGTCAATGTGAAATGGTAGATGTTATGGGAAATATGCATTTTAAAAAAGATAATGCTCTTTTCTTGCCCTGTCTCTTATGAGAGGATTAACACCTATAATGTTATCTAATTAGCAGCTAATGTTCTTGATATCTTAATAAAACTGATTGGCTCATATGTGGCATGTGGTTTGTGACTACAGCCTGCTTGGATCCTGAGAACTTTAAGGAGTTTAAGCTTGTTAAGCGCACGAAGCTGAGCCATAATGTGGCAAAGTTCACTTTTATACTTCCCAAGACCGATTCAATTCTTGGTCTTCCTATTGGACAGCATCTAAGTTGCAGGTTTCATTTTATCCATTATAGCGATACAGCTATGATACTCAGCAGTTAACACACCTAATATTTGGTTCATTTTCCGTCTCTGTTTAAAAACATATGTGCAGGGGAAAGGATAGCCAAGGTGAAGAGGTTATTAAATCTTACACCCCAGTTACCTTGGACTCTGATGTTGGATATTTTGAGCTAGTCATAAAGGTACATATATAAATCTGCTACAGGTTAATGATGCCACATTGATTATCATTATTCCACTTCTGATTCTTATATGATTGTGTGTGTGATTTAGATGTATCCCCAAGGAAGGATGTCGCATCATTTTCGAGAAATGCGTATGGGGGACTTTCTTGCTGTGAAGGGACCAAAGGTATGTCTTCCTTACACACAAACTTTGACAACAGTTTTGGAATGTGTTATTGTTTGAGTGACTGAATTTCCATTGATTTGGATTGAACTCGATAGTGATTGTGATCTGTTAATCTAAATGATGTTTTGTCCTCTCGGTGTTGATTACTTTTTGTATTATCTTTCTTCTGTTGAGATATTGTATTGTTCATGGCGAAGGAGATATACAACATTATTGTATGTTTTAAGTCTTTAATAGCTGTAGGTATATTTTGGTTTTGCGTGTGCTCATGAGAGAGGATGTTAGTGTAATGGCCCAAGCTCACCGCTACCAGATATTGTCTTCTTTGGGTTTTTTCTTTTTAGCTCCCCTCAAAGTTTTTAAAACGTGTCTGCTAGGGAGAGGTTTCCACGTCCTTATAAAGAATGCTTCATTCCCCTCCCCAACCGATATGGGATCTCACAATCCATCCCCCATTTGGGGTCAGCGTCCTTGCTGGTAGTCGTTTCCTTTTCCAATCAATGTGGGACCCTCCAATCCATCCTTCTTCAAGGTCCAACGTCGTTGCTGACACACCGCCTTGTGTCTACCCCTTTCGAAGCTCACCTCCTCGCTGGCACACTGCCTTGTGTCCATCCCCCTTCGGGGCTCAACCTCCTTGCTGGCACATCCCCCTGTGTCTGGCTCTGATACCATTTGTAACGGCCCATACCCGCCGCTAGCATATATTGTCCTCTTTGGGCTTTCTCTTTCAAGCTTCCCTCAAGGTTTTTAAATCGTGTCGGCCAGGAAGAGGTTTTCACACCCTTACAAAGAATGCTTCATTCTCCTCCCCAACCAATGTGGAATCTCACAATCCACTCTCCTTCAGAGCCAGCATCCTCACTGGCACTCGTTCCTTTCTCCAATCAATGTGGGACCCTCCAATCCACCCCCTTCTGGGCTCAACCTCCTTCATGGCATATCGCCCGGTGTCTAGCTCAGATACCATTTGTAATGGTCCAAGCCCACTGCTAGTAGATGTTGTCCTCTTTGGACTTTCTCTTTCGGGTTTCCCCTCAAGGTTTTTAAAATGCGTCGACTAGGGAGAAGTTTCCACACCCTTGTAAAGATGTGAGATCTCATAGTTAGATACACAAACACATAAAAACACAAGATAGTAAATGTCAAAAGAAAAATAACCTTTGGAGAGGAGTATCTCTCTCCCAGGTCCCACTAAAATGATCTACCACAAAACTAAGCTCCCTAAAACTTGTATTTCTTTAACCAAGACACCTCTAACTAATAACAACTATGTCCTTATTAATAACATACTAATCCCCCACGTAGGATCTATGTCCTTATAGAATTGAGTTGCTTTGAATGCTGCCTATTTTAGAAATTTATGTACTCCATCAATTATTGCAGGGAAGTTTTAAGTATCAACCTGGTCAAGTTAGAGCATTTGGGATGCTCGCTGGAGGCTCTGGCATTACACCCATGTATCAAGTAATGAAACAAACATTTCTTCTACAACACATTTTCCCTTATTCTTGGAATCTTGGCTCTATTTTGTTGTTTCATTGTCTCTTGTCATGTTTTAAAAACAAGACAAAACTCTCTCATTTTTACTTCTGTTCTAGGTTGCTCGGTCTATATTAGAAAACCCGAACGACAAGACAAAGATTCACCTTATTTATGCCAATGTTACACTTGAAGATATTCTTTTGAAGGTAATTATTTTCTTTGTTTTTTTCTTCAACTTCTTACTTTCTTCCCGTTAGAAATACATAACAATACAATAATCACTTGTATTTGCAGGAGGAATTGGATCTTCTTGCCAAGAGATACCCTGATCGCTTCAAGATCTACTATGTCTTGAACCAGGTCAGTTAAAAGTTTATAAACCTAGTATTAATCTAATACAATGGTACGAGGATACTAAGAACATATTAAATAACGACTTTAGAGTGTTTAATGTTACTACTAATGTTCTATGTACATTGAAATAGCCTCCGAAAGTTTGGGATGGCGGCGTCGGGTTTGTGTCTAAGGAAATGATTCGAGCGCATTGCCCTGCACCTGCCTCTGACATTCAGGTACTAGGTTTAAATCTTATTTTGGTCTCTAATCTTTGATGTTTATTGTTTTAGTTCCTTCGAAATGTGTTCCTAAACCTGTTACATTATAGTTACTTTTGATAAGTTATTTATGTAAAGTTTATGTGATATATGATAAGATTCGATAATTTAGGGACCATGATAGGATTTGAACTTCGAAACTTTCTTCATCGCACGACATCTATGATAGCTTCTAACTTTTTTCTCGAACCAATGTGTTTAGATTTTGCGGTGTGGTCCGCCGCCGATGAACAAGGCCATGGCTGCCCACCTTGATGCTCTTGGATATACACCTGAAATGCAGTTCCAGTTCTAGTTCATGGTGACTCTTCAATATTTGGTGATTTAAAGATGAGGACTTCAACTTTCATTCTAAAAATTTAGTTGTATGAGTGAGCATCAAAGATGTGAACTATTATGTGTAACTTTTAAAACATGGCTGTGATTTCGCATTACAATTGATGTCAATAAAATGGGAATAATTTTCTTGCATTTGTTATAATTACAAAAATTGTTGTAATGGTTAACTTCTTGACGCGTCTCTTAGGGGGATGTGGTCTTAGGGAGAGGTTTCCACATCCTTGTAAAGAATGTTTCATTCTCCTCCCCAACCGATATGAGATCTCACAATCCACCCCTTTCAGAGACCAACGTCTGCACTGGCACTCGTTCCTTTCTCCAATCGATGTGGGACCCTCCAATCCACCCCCTTCGGAATCCAGCGTCCTTGTTCGCACACCGCCTTGTGTCCACCATTTTTAGGGCTCAACCTCCTCGCTGGCACATCGCCTTGTGTCTGGTTCTTATACCATTCGGAACAGCCTAAGCCCATTGCTAGCAGATATTATCCTCTTTGGGCTTTTCCTTTCGAGGTTTCCCTTAAGGTTTTTAAAACGCGTATGCTAGGGAGGGGTTTCCACACCCTTATAAGGAATGCTTTGTTCCCTTCTCCAACCAAATCTGGCACACGGCTGAAACTTCTTTCATTTTTTCTGTTTTACCGGGACAGTTTTTCAAGGCAAAGAAGAATCATAAAGCAGATATTGCCTGCTTTGGTCTATTATGTATCGCCGTAAGCCTCACGATTTTAAAACACGTCTATTAGGGTTAGGGAGAAGTTTCTACACCCTCATAAGAAATTCTATGTTCTCCTCTCCAACCGATATAAGATTTCAAAATCCACCTCCCTTGGGTGGGGCAGCGTCTTAGCTGGCACACCACCTTGTGTCTAGCTCTAATGTCATTTGTAACAACCCAAATCAATTGTTAGCAGATATTGCCTGTTTTGGTCCATTATATATCGTCGTCAGCCTCGCAATTTTAAAATGCGTCCAAAAAAAATTAGTTCATAGAAATCAAATGCTACACATATCCATGATGTTAGGTCTTAGCCAAAATTATTTGACTATTGATTCGATGGATAATATCTCTTTTCATACGAGGTCGAAGATGAATTAGGTTTTTCTTAGAGTGATTCTCCAAGAACGTGTAATTCATAATTAGAACAATAATATTTCATATGGAAACCATAATAACGCATAGTACACATATTAGGTTAATTTATTTTGCAACAGTTGGAGTATAGGGTACGAGATAGATACCATTAATTCCATATGTTTGTACAAAATCAATAATTGATACAAATCATGCTCGACTTTTTCTTCGTTGAGTTTTCAATGTTTCTCTCTTTTAAGTAATTTATACATTATTTCATCTCGTGTCAATACAAATTAGGTATCTCAGTATTCCAAATGTTTACGACAGATAACTTTTTTAAACATCATAAGTTATCTATCGACACATAGAGCTCAATTTAATGCATAAAAAAAAGCGTAATTGACTAATCGAGTAATTTGTGACATAGAAGGGCACGAGAGAAGATAGGACGGAAGACGTGAATAAAGGCAAAGTATGGACCATGTTGATAGTTTTCATTAGCCATGTAAGTTCATTTATGTTACACCTCATTTTTAGTTGTGAACAATTAATGATATGATGTTAACCTATTCATTATATTAATTTCTCAAAAAACAATTCATTCATTGTGAAAACCACCCTCCATTTCATCCATTTTAATAATAAATTTGCACATAAATATGCATTTATACACATAAATAAAAATGTCTCTTCTTTTTTGTTTTCTTTTTTATTTATTTTTATTTTTTGGAAAAAGAATAGAATTAATTAATATATTAGAAAGAAAAAAAGAAAAAAAAACTCAACCGACAAAGTTGAAGATGTCTAAATTTATTAAATTTAACTTAAAAATAAAAATTATAAATCTCATTTTTTAAAGCATATTAGAGTGATAATTGTCATTTATTTTTTTTATTTTAAATAATTTTAAATAATATCTAATGAAAAGAAATTGGGATGATTCTTATAATATTAATAAATGATTTATAATATTCTAAAAATAAATAAAAATACAAAAGTAGAGCTGAAGGAGTGATTATTGTTCATTCTCAAATAATTGTTTTTTTTTTTTTTTTTTTTTGCTNACAAACAAAAATAAAAATTACAGCTTTTTTGTTTTTTATTTTATTTATTTATTTTATTTCCTTAGAACACCGGCGACAACTCCATCATCTCCTCCACTTGCCCGGCGGCGCCTTCTTCAAACAGCCACTTCTCAAGAAAGGAAAGCGGCGGCGGCGGAGCTGCAGTCACCGCTGTGGAAGCGGCTGTCTCAGATCTTAACTTCTCTCCAACATTTTCCTCTTCATCCTTACAACTTGTCGTGGATTTCCCCCACGAATTCACATTCTTCAAATTCTCAAACGACAACATCGAATCAAATTCTTCATCAGAAACCAACTCGCCGCCGTCCGCCTCCACTTTCAGCTGCTGCCTCGCGGTGGCGATAGAATTCTCCCCGCCAATTTTCCGGCGAGATTCTTCCGGTGAAGATCTCATCCAACCTTGAAGAAGCCGCGAAATGTTCTCGGCACTTGACGCGTACGTGGAAGTTTTGTTTCCGGCCGCAAGTTTATCATTAAAGCTCTTGGTCTGAAACTGACAACTGCCGGACTCCGATGGCTCCGGCAGGTCCACGGCGGCGGACTGCAACTTTTTAAGCTTCTTTTTCAAGTGGGTGTTCCAATAATTCTTGATGTCGTTATCCGTTCTCTGAGGAAGATACGAAGCTATGGCTGCCCACCTGAGAATCAAAATCACAAATCAGAGAGATAAAAACAAGAACAGAGCAATAAATTTTCACAAACACAGCAAAATTTCTACGTTCTTACTCTGTTTTTTGCTCAACCCATTTCTTGATTAAACGCATATCAAAAGATTATCCAAAACCCATATCAAAACATGATATTACAGAACAGAATTTGATATCAAAGAGTATGAACATTATGAACATTACTTACTTGTTACCCAATAAAGCTTGAAGATGAATGATCATGCCCTCTTCATGGGGAGTGAAATTTCCTCTCTTAATTCCAGGTCTGAGGTAATTGGTCCATCTAAGCCTACAACTTTTGCTGCATCTCAACAATCCTAAAATGGGTACAAAAGATTATTGAAAAAAAGGGAATTAAAAGTGAAGATGAAGGAAGCTCTGTTTTGTTGGTACCTGTATTAGTAGGAACTGATCTCCAATTGCCAGGGCCATGTTCTTGAATATATGAGACCAGAATGATATCTTCTTCGGGCGTCCATGGACCCTTCTTGATACCCACTTTCTCACAGCAAGGAGGCCTTCCCATGGCCTTCTCTCTGTTTTTGACTCGATTGTTTGAGTTGGGTTTGGGTATGGCTATGGCTTGAATGCAATAATGAAGGTTTGGTTTAAAGAGAGATCAGAGAGCGGCCATGAACATGTGAAGAGCTTAAATATAGCTTAGAAAATGGCCTGAGATGAAAAGCTAAAAATGGTCTCTTGGATCTACCCAACCCACATCTGAATCAGTCGCCTCTTTATTGAACATCCAACAAAAGTCAGATCAGAAGAGGAGAAAAGGAGGTTTGATTTATGGTGATGCAACTTTTGAGAAGAAGACTTTATGAAAATTTATTAATATTTTTTAGACCACTGTGTGACAGTTGAGACAAGTAGCTGGTTTTCTCCAAAAAGGTGGGATCTTTCTTTACATGATCCAAGTAAAAAGTAAAACCTATTACTTCTTTACAAGGGTATTGTGGGCATGGAAATTAGCCATGGCGATCTCGAGATCATGATGAAAAGAGTAAGAGAGTCGGTAATACATATGATATCAGTGTATGATGAGAGATTATTATTATTCTTTTTTTTTCTCTTTTTCATCTTTTCTATATATTGAGAGAGGAAATTGTCGTTTTAGGTTGTCGTTGTCAGACTAACCAAAGGTTACGTGTTGTGTATCCAATGATTTAAATAATGTTGCTAAAATATAAAATAGGGTTAACCTAGTTTTAATAAGCTTGTAATTAGATGATGTCTAGCCTTATTACATCAAGTATTTTTAGAGTGTTGAAATATAAGTCAAGCCTAGTTTCTATCACTTGGTGAAGGCTATAAATCACTCGAGCGAAATCTTGTCTCATTTGAGACACTTACTTGGTAGCTTTGGTATTACTTGACCAAACCTACCTACTCTGACATAGCTCATCTTGCTTCTCCAATTGGTTGGTATGGCTTCCACAGGTACTTGTTGTGTATGAGGTGGGTCCACGTACTCGAGATAAGGGATTACTCCATTAGGTCTTTTCGTTTCAGAGCCGGCCAGTAATAGACCTACTTACTTTGCTTGTGGACCATTAGCTAAAGTGACTTATGATCTCACCTGATTGAGTTTGGACTCCTATCACTCGACCTATTTACAATTACTTAGTAGATTTTGCCCTCATTTACTCGACTCCATATTTGTGATTCAAATTAAAAAATTTAATCTCGCCTCATAGATCCTTAAAACTCAACTACCATACTTTCATCACTTTCTAACTTTGAATTCACCTCACACACTTGTCATCATACATTGAACTTCATGATTAGGTTTATTAATTTAAAAAATATCATATTGATTACCATTGAATACAAGTGATTTAATTATTTTCTTGAATATCACACTATACATCATCAATAGAAGATTTTCAAACTTTGCTACGTTACATCAATACATATCAATGACCAAGTATAATAGTTTCAATTGCTTAGACTAACCTCAATTTATCATTGATTTTGACACGACGTGGTAATTGAAACCTAGAAAACTCTAGTCAACATGAATCTCCTACTATTTGACATGTAAGAAAAACAACAACAATTTTTAACATGAAAAAATTGATGACATGATGAACACAAATAAAATGGAGGGGGATCAAGTATGCAATGAGCTAAGAAGAGTAAGGAACAGTTTATTTTAAATAAAAATTCTCTACTGAATCAGAAAACAGAGCAACAGATTACAAGAACCATGGCAGTGCTGTATCTACTAGAAATTCTCAAGGCCTCACTAAGTTATATTACAGACCAGTATCATCCTGTTATGACTATCCAAAACAAGTCCATTTAGCCACTCTCTCTATCCATCCATGCAGATTTAGAGGCAACAGTGTCTTCAAACCTAAATCTAACGTTGTCAACTAAAATTCTGCTAGGAGGTACTCTACCCAACTTCCAATCTAATGGGAGAAAAGATTACCTGGCCATAGTAAAATTTCGAGGCAGCCGAGAATTCACCGAGGTTTCCAGTTTTCGACAGCATTACATTGGAAAAGCCTAAATCTAGCCACTTAATTCTTCCATCAGCATTGGACGAACCTCAGCTGCCTCAGCTGCAACATGCCCTTTTAACTCGTTGGCAGGAGATGGACATATACTAAAACTTCTACAGAACCAAAAAAAAGTTCTACTAATTTACATGATAATACATATTCTGAAATGAACTCTCAGATGGCAAGTAGAAATGTGAATGCCTAATTTAACCTGTTTAAAGCTATTAATCCTTTAATTGAACATTTGCCCCAAGTAAACTCTACCTGGGAACTTACTGCCTAGGGACAGGTGGTGGAGTCGACTGCTGACCTTGCCCGTAGAAACCTATACCTGGTGGCCTGTAAAATCCTGCTGAAGTTGGCTGCGACTGCTGAGGCTGCTGTGGCTGTTGCTGAGGTGGCTGAGACGTCGGCCTACTCAAACCCATCACAATATGGGGAGGTAAAGGAGGTGGAGGTGGTAGAGAATATGCTCCAAAGTTATAAGGTAATACCCCCATTATTCCACCAGACTGAGCATATTGATTCACTGGTGGAGCTGGCGGTGGTGGTGGAGCAAATGAAGCTTGACTCTGGTTCGCCTGGGATACAGGTTGTATATTTGCTGATTGTGCAAGTGCCACATTTGTCAATTGTTGTTGTTGCATAGGTGTAACGAATGACGCACCAATTCCATCTGAACTATCAGAAATCGGCATTGGCTTCTCAAGTTTCTGTCGTTTTTCAGGAGAGAATATGGATAATGAAGCAAACCCAGCTGATTTTAGGCCACCATTCATGGAAGCAGCTTCTTCTGCAACAAGAGATGAAAGAACAGAGGTAAGCATCTGTGCTGAAGATGTAGAAGCAGCCAACTTTGCAGCAACAGCAGCAGCAGCAGCTCTCTTGTTTTCCTCTTCACTGCTTTTAGGACCAGCAGAAGAAACCATAGCCTGGACAAGAGGGGACTGAGAAGAGATTGTGTTTGATTGAGCTGAAGGTAACTTAGCATCAGTCACATGGGTCATTTCTGTCAGTAGATCAATGTTCGTAGCAAGAGGACCAGGAACTGGACTCGCAATTCTCTTCCGAACGTTACTTGCTAGCTCAATTTGAGATCGAGCTATCTGCAGATTCATAACCAATAATTTCCAAGCAACATAAGCAAACTGAAATTAGAAAATAACAAACCCTCTAACTAATATTTTGCATTCCCCAACATATGAGATACAACTAATATGAGATGTCCGTCCATGTGAATGGCAGATAACAATAAACAAGTTGATAGTACATAACCAAGTGCTCTGTCGCTAGTACATAAACTTGGGAAAATGAACAGTGTACACAAACTTACTGCTCTCTCACTCTCAAAGAAGTCCGTTCCAATTTATAAAAGTACAAATGTTATATCTTTATCCACAATATTTGAGCCAATTTCTCATAACACCTTGAAAAAGAACCACCTTATCAATTCACATCCAAAAGGGACCAACTGAAGTTTAATCTATTAATGCATTTTCTAGTTGAGGAGAAAATTTGCTAATCAAAATACGATCTAAAAATTGCATTAGACATGACCCAGACCAAATTCTTGATGAAGGTTCGCGGTAAATAAAATTTACAGCACAATTCAGTTTCTACAGCCTAAAATAGCTTAGCAATGACTGAGAAAATTGATATAAAATGGTTCAGTGGTTATTGTGAGAAGAGAAACAAGAAGTAAAAATTCTCAAATAATTGAACTCCTAGTAGTTTGAACTGTAATATTGGTATTCAAACTCGTTCATATCACATGATAGAGTAAATAAGTTGTGAATATGACAGCTAGTGGATATGAAGCAACCCATAGCTTTTTTTTTTTTGGGCAAAAAACAGAAAGGTAGAAGTTTGAAGCTGGTCATTGAGAAAGATTTTAACTGTTAGGATGCTATTGTTAGTTTGCAAATATGATGATACATGCTGGACATTTTAATCAAAACAGAGGAAGTATATGAGAGATTTTCTGGTCTCAGAATCAATAGGAAGAAGTCGTCAATTAGTGGGATAAATATTGACAATGTCAAGTTGAATCAAGTTACTTCAAGGCTTCATTGCAAGATAGAATATTTGCCTTCTTTTATATCTTGGTCTCCCCATGGAGGTCATCCCAAAAATGCATCCTTATGGCATCCCGTTAAGGAAAGAATTTTGAAGAAGTTGGATACATGGAATGCTTCAAACTTTCGGGAGATGGTAGGCCAACACTTTGTAATTTAGTTCCCTCTAACTTGCCTTTATGCTACATGTCCCTTTTTCTTACTTCTTCAAGCGTTTGTTTGGAGGTGGAAAGGAAATCGCGGTCATGGATTGTTCTAGTAGAATGATGATAGAAGCAAGCTCCATAAAGCTTTGAGATAGGAAGAGCTTTCCTTCAGATACATCATCTTTTTTTCCGATGAAATCATTCTTTCCTCATCCACATGTATCTTGGCTCTTGACAGCCTTTTTGGCCTTGTTGACTCTTTTGAAAAGGCATGTGGATTGATTACAAATCATAAGAGATCGGAGATTTTTGGGTCAATACAGAATTTGAGGAGGTCGAATTAATAGCCGAGAAATTTGATTGCGGACAAGGATATTGGTCAAATGTCTATCTGCCTTCCATTGGGAGATAAACCTAGAACTTCTTCATTTTGTATCCCAATTGTTGAGAGAAGTTGAAAAAAGGATCCACTCATGGAATTACACACTTATCCAAAGGGCGTCGCCTTGCTCTTTTGTTAGCAACGCTCTTGAATCTTCCCACATACTTTTTGTCTCTCTTCAAGATCCCATGGAAGGTTCCATTGAATATTGAAAGTCCATATAGAGACAATGAAAGTTGTAAGCTGTGTTCGGGGGGGAGTTATTGTCTATCGTTGGCCTCTATGGTAGAATCAGTCGGGGGCCTGAGAGGCGGTNATCAGGGGCCATTTCCTTTGAAAAGGGAGCTCCTCTCAATCCAGATCACACTTAGCCAGATGGGAAAAAGTCACTAGATCTACCTCCCATGGAGGCCTCGGTTTGCAATGATTGGCAGAAAATAATATAGCTTTATTAGCCAAGTGAATTCGGACGTATTATCATGAAGAGGATGCTTTATGAAGACAGGTTATTGATGCTAGATATGGGACACACTCACATTCCACGAAATTATTTTTAGTGAGATGCCTAAGGAGCCCTGATATCACTTTCAACAACTACTTCTGTGTCCACACCTTTATCTTCGTCTCCTCCTCATCCCTTTCATTTTCCATGTTCTAAGAAGACTTGTCACCTCTTCTGCTATTTTCTTTTGAGCAACACTACCTTTTTTCGCCGAATTCCTTATTAATGGTTTGATACATAGCTATTCTTTTCCAAAGTTTGCACTACCTCTTTGCTAATTGTGAAGCCCTCTGAATATTGAAATTCCTACTCTTTTTTTTTTTTAATTGCCTTCGATTTTGGGGAGATCATTGCCATGGTCGACATGGTGTTCTCGTCCTTCCTCTCTTCCATTGAACTAGCACCTTCAATTGTCATGGCCATAATATCTAAGGATTCATCCGTTTGGAAATAACTTTGAAATCCTCCAGAACGAATATCTTCCATCACACTCTCTTGAATTCCAAAATTTTTGTTCATTGTTCTAATGCTAGGACTTCATAAAGAAATTTCGGAACCTAGGTCTCTCTCTTGCTCTTCGTTTGGAGCTTCTTCCCATTGGGAGGGGTCTTTGTGAGTACTCGTGGATTGGATATATCCTATTTCAAAACGCTTTAACTTGGGCTTCTCGCCAAATGTGATTCACGTTCTTTTCTTCGTGATTTAGATGGGCCATACATGTCTTCTGTTGAGACATCCTTTGGAATCTCTTTTCCTTTTCCTTGTTGGGTTTCATCCTCTTTACCCTTTTCCCTTTTCTTGTGGTCCATTGTATCCATTACCACATCCCCCATTTTGCAGGATAATTATGAATTGGAATTGTGGGCCGTATCTGATATCTTTATGGCGAGAGCATTTTGAACATTAACGCATGGGTAATTGTACCTTCGATCCTTCATTCATCCATCAGACTAAAATTAGGATCCTTTGGTCCTCCATGAAAAACGTGAGCAGTGGTTGGCGAGAAACTTCCATGAAGGTCGGCGACCCTATCCACAAGCATATTCTCCTCCTGGTATGTCCCCACACTGTCGATGAGGCTAATATTTGACTAGTATAAACCCCCAATACTTATCCTTGATCTTAATGCCCACATCAAAGCAATCCATGAGCAAGGAGTTACTTCATAACCTTCCAAGCCACCATGACAGCCACAAATTGCTGAATATCTTCAGGTTCAATGGAAATTGAAGAGGAATGTTATGAATTCTCACCCAACCACCATAATGGGATACTAACTTAACTCTACTATGTTTACAAACATCCCATCTCTCTAGCTTCAAAACAAACGGTCCAAAGCTCATCCATTAGGCACAAACGACCTTCTAAATCCTCATAATGGCATTTCAGGATGGCTTTATCCGTCTGAAAAATGTCTGAAAAATGAATGATGATAAGGTGCTCTTCAAGTCTTCCTTTCCTTTCGATCACCTTTAAATCCTCCTTCTTTGTCTTTTTCTCCCTCCCCGACCTTTCTGAGGGCGATTTTACAGCTTCTGCAAAATATTTCTCCTTTCTACACTTCCGTTTTATTTCCCTTTGTTGCTCCGCTTTCTTTCTGTTGAGAAAATCTATTATCATTTGTTAAAAGGTCTTCCATCCACTGTATTCTTCTCCCGCTGGCACCACAGATTGAATTTTCCCCTCAAGTTAACTACTTTCGTGGTTTCTTAATATCTCTCTTTTGTTTACAATTTTCTGAATCCAAATGAAGCCATTGTTACAATTGTTTTTCCGGAAGAATTTTGGGAGTTGAGAACAAGAAGCAAGTCTCCATGGAGTCTATTATTCAGACAAAAACGATTTCTTCAACTAACAACATGAACTTTTTCCTATAATGCGGTTCTGTGATCTTAACCACCCTTTCTTTGAAGATTTACACAAAAAGAGCTTATTCTACACCTTTATCGTACAACAAAGTGAGTTTTTGTTTGGGTTTTTCCTTTGCAAGACATGTTTGAATAGGGAAGCTTTTGTTTTTTTTTTCCTTGATGCTGTTTTTTTCAATTCCCCACCCTCTTAGGAGTTTGTATCTTTTGAACATTAGTCTCTTTTCATTTCTTCAATGGAATGTTTGGTTTCTCATTAAGAGAATATAATAAGATGTATAAAGAATAACAATATTAGTCAACCACTAGTGTCATCTTAATGATGTATAAAGGCAAAAAAACTTCGTTCTAAACAATCAAATATATCAAACTTAAAACAACGTCAAAATCAATCCCCCACAAAATTATACACTTCAAACAACATCATTCAGTCTTATTTTTCTCGAAAAATGTAATAGTCACGGTCAAAGTTTTATCGTGTTCACTTGTTCAAGGTGTCTGTCCACCTCCACCATGCTTAAATGTGCAAGAAATATAAAGGTCTGGCACTCTGATCTAAATGGTTCAAGGTATACTGAAGTTCATGTTTTGACATATCCAAATATCTTACCAAATTCTGAGGTTTCAAGGTATACAATACATCACATGTCAGACCCACCTTCAAAACTACTTTAAGCCAACAAGAGATCCCAAAACATAAACTCTTACTACAGATTTCAGAAAAGAAAATATAAGAAGCACTTTAACTTACCTGCAACTGATTGCGAACTAGTTCCAGCTTTGATTCCTGTAATTTTTCCACAAGGAAATCAACTTACAATGAAAGTATGTCAACTATATAGAGGAGGCTTGGAATCTTGAGAAATTATTTGAGGAAATAAAAAAGAGGAAGATAAATTACTTGGTCCTGAAGCGCTTCTACAAGTAAGGAAACCAAAGAAGACCTAGTTGCCTCAACACTTTCAAGTTGCCCAATACATTGTTGAACCACATTTTCCTGCTCTTGAAGGTCGTCCAGCAATGCTGATCTTGGTTGAGTTCCTAGTTTGGAAGGAAAGTACAAAGAAAAACTCTCTTACAATACTTCTCGAAGAAAGAGGTTTTACGACACAAACATAAAAATATAGCAAGGAGAATTCTATATATATACTGGACAAAATAAACCAAAGAATAGAATGACCATTGATCTACAAACTTTCAAAAGAAGGAAATTAAGGCATTTAAAACTAAAATATGTATTAAATAAAAATCGGGGTTCGGCATTTTATGGTAAGATGTCCCTTTGACTTGGCCAATGTTCCAAGATTGAAGATTTCAATCATTCTTTCTTAGCTTGCTCACTATGGCTACAAAGGTTGAATCTTAGCATTCCTTCCATGAAGATTCAACTACATGTTTGATAGAATAGCTGGTAAATGTATTTCTATCAAATTGTATTTCTACAGTCATGTCATGTCAAATTGTAAACCATTTCAAATTAAATTCTAAATATTGAATGTATCCATCAAATTAGATACTTGTTCATTGTATTAAACGTATTGATATTTTTAGTTTATCATAAAATCCATATATAACAAAATGTAAAGGTTTTATTTTGCAAGTATGGCCTCCTTATAATTCTTAGAGATTGAAAAGGTTGGAGTGACTTTGCCTCTGAATTTGGGTTTGCTTTTGGGAACAGTTCAGGTTTCTAGCTTGCTGTAGAGATTGCCAGTCTACGATTCTCGATATTCTTTTGTATACACCCTTTCGAGATAAATGTTGGTTCATTTGGAGGGTTAGTTTCTTGTTGTTTTTAGGGGTATTTAGCTTGAGAAGAATAATAAGATATTTAGGGAATTAGAGAGATTATTGATGGGGTTTAGTCCCTAGCTAGGTTTAATGTCCCTTCAGCTTCTATTACCGAAGAATCCCGGAACTGTCCACTAGATCTTATGTCCTCCCTAGCTAGGTTTAATGTCCCTTTCGTGCTGGTTCCTGTTTTTGGGCTATCTTTATGTATGTCTCAGTTTTCTCTTTTGTATTCTTTCATTGTTCATGATGAAAGTTCTATTTCTTAAAAAAAACTCCATATCTATTACTATCTTCCGGACCTATCATTTAGCATTAGAGTATTGCTTCTCAGTATACAGCGACAATAAGTAGGGGAGATAAGAACAACGACAGAAGAGCTTCAGAAGTTTCCGTCAACAGAAAAATGTTGCAGCTCTTTAAGGTAAATGACAGCTATTCCAAAAGTAACACGAGTTGGAATTCACACAAACAACACTAATTAGGAAAGAAACTCAAAACCACGCTGTCATGTACGCTAACTTAGCGTACATGTCAGCGTCACCTTAAACTAATTGCATGAGATGACTATAGTAGATGAGGTTATACCTTGAGCTATGGAAGCATTCAAGTCTTCCTCAATTTGGTTCAGATGATGAGTTGCAGAACTACAGTTGTTGAGAGCAGCATCTTCATTCAAATGTTCATCAAGTACAGATTGAAATGCAGTAAGAATCTTTTCCGGAACACCTCCAACAGCCAGTTTCTAGAGTTGAGCAATAAAGATTATAGAGGTCTGAACACAAGAAATCAAATGGAAAACTGCAATAGTCTTACAATTCTCACAGAATGGGCATCCCTCTTCACTATCTTTATAGGATTTGAACTCTTTCCATTGCTGTTGGGTAATGGAGGTGGATTTTTACCAAGCATTTCATCCTTAAGACTCTGACCCCGAGAACCAAAAACCTTTCTTTCTTCCCAAATATCGACCTTAACAAACAAACTCCCATGAAGGGAAACAAGTGAGAGTCCAAACTTACGAAATAACACTCGAGATACTGTCATAAGAAAGGGGGAGACGGGAACTGGTCAATCTTATTATTGCAATTTTAATTAACATTACAGAGCCATGCAAACAGTTGATAGCGGAAAGCAACATATAAAAAACAAAAATGTACGTGAGGATAATTTAGAATAAAATGTCAATCAATCGTAATCTGTAACCAAAAAACAAATTGTATAAACTTCCATACACTATCAAAGTATAACACGGTTTTTAATAAAACAGATTGAATTATTTAACATGAACATAAGCTTAACCAAAATTAATCTTAAGAATGACACCCTCTTGATTGTAATGCTCAATAGCCTCATTGACAATCAACACCTGGTCCAAATTTTGTCTCTCGGCTACAAAAGCTCCTTGGGAGTCTTAAATCGTGTAAGGGAAGACCCTTCACAATCTATTTGCTTATGTTGGAGGAATAATCTCATTTAAAGCAACCCACCTACGCAACTTGATTGGATCACAATTCAAACTTAAAATTTGACACTTGCCTTTATTAAGCTGCAAACCCAAGATAGCCTCCAAAAATGATAAATTGCCTCACCTCAAGCCTTACGTCTTAAACGATTTTAGAAACATTGATCACTCCAATTTTGCTCATGAGAAACCAACAAAATCAAGATGTCAGTGACCAAAATGAAGAGGAATGGAGTGGGGATCACCTTGCTTAAGATTTGTAGGGGCTTGAACCTCAGTCAGGTTAACTATTGATAAGGATAGAGAAATTCGCCATCCTAATATATCTTCAAATCCACAACCTCCATTTAAACATGAAGCCTTCCTTCTAGAGATCTTTAACTAAGAAATCTCAAATTCACATGAACATAAGCGTAACCAAAATCAATCTTAAGAATGACACCCTCTTGATTGTGATCCTCAATAGCCTCACTGACAATCAACACCTGATCCAAATTGTCTCGCTGCTACAAAAGCTCCTTGGGAGTCTAAAATCGTGTTAGGGAAGACCTTTCTCAATCCATTTGCTAATGTTGGAACAATAATCTCATTTAAACTTATAACAAATCCTATTGGCCTAAGAGTCCTTTAACCCTACACTCCTTTGTCTTTTCAGTACAAGGAAAACATAGGCCTCATAAGTAGAAACATCGATGACACCCGCTTGTAAAACTTAAAAGACCTTCCAAGCATACTCCTACACACTCCCAACTCTCTTGAAATAAAACCCATCGTGAATCCATCCAAACTAAGGAATTTATTTCAGTTAGACTCAAACACCACTTTCTTTTATATCAATCTATATGGGTGTACCCATTAAATAGTAAGCTTTTTGGGTGACAAATTTTAGATCTCAGTTTCCTTTCTTCTCTCATTAATAGCTTTATTTGCAATAAGATCAAATCAAGGATTTATCTACCCCTCACAAACAGGTCCTATATTCCTTTATTTATATAAAAAAATAATAATAATTATGCTTATAACTATTTTAAACAAAAATTATTTTATAAAGAAACCTACATTCACGTCTAGGAATGGGGGGACAAAAGGGGAAAGAAAAAGTACCACATATTATGCTTCAAACTCAAGTTTTAACCCACATATCAGGAATTTACTAGATTATTCCTAACTAATATACAAGCTTTAGGAATTAGCACCAATTGACCACCCTCAGTACTCATGAAACCAATCAAAAGACTGCTATAAGTAGAATTGAGAGTTCTGTTACCAATGTGACTAATAAAGCAGTTCACTCTTTGAGAAGCCTAAATATAAATGTTTATGATACAAATTTGTCAGGCCGAAATGAAGGAATCCATCCTCCCTTTTTCTGTTTTCCGTCTACACCTTTTCTTCATTTCTTTTTTCACAAATGCAAAATGTTTTACATTTGAGCAACATGTTCTAGAGTCAACTAAGATGCTTCCACAAATAAAAACATAAGAACATTTATTGCCATCATATTTATACACGAGAATAAAGAGGACATACAAGTCTGGCTACCGCCTTCTTTCCACTTTCATCCCCATGATCATAAACATTCTTGAGAGAAACAGGAAGAACTTTCCAGAATTCGTTCACAAATTCACTTCCCTTGCGCCTGCTGTTTTGCAAAATGTCATTTGCCAAATAAAGAAACGAAACACGCTGCTCTTTCTGAGATGAGTTGAATAATTTATCCCATGTTTCAACAATCTGCTTGGCCTTTTTCCGGTGGGAAATGCACCATCTTGATAAAGCTAATTCAATATCAAAGAAAAACACATTTATTACAGTTGCACCCACCATCAGAAATTTTTTGAGGATATATTTGAGCACAAAATATTCTTCCATGAGTCAACAGTATAAGAACCGTTCTTTAATCAGTATGTACCAACACAAAAAAATTACAAAGACTTCAAAAGGGGCTCAATCTAAACACAAGAACTAACACATCCCAAACGTCTTCGAATCTAGTGAATTTATTGCCAGAAAAATGAAAAGAACAAAGGCAATAATTACTCAATCCAAAGTTCCCAGACAAGAGTAATGAAAATGTTCAACCATAAGGAGCATAGGTAATCAAGGTTAATAATGAAGTCATGCCAAGATCGAAGAAATCTCAACCACAAAATCATGAGGCTATCCACAAAATTAAATTCAATTAATTCTTTTACAATTTAAAATACATATAGAGAAGGATCCTAACTTCAAAGTTTTAAGAGATAATCGCCACCATACCCAGTTCTTTACATACATAATTAGTAAATGACAAAAGGCATTACTTTGTTTTTCTTCTTCTTCTTTTTTTTTTTTTTTTTTTTTGNACACCAAAAAAAAAAAATTAAAATCAATATATAAAAGGGAGAAATATCTGAACAAAAACTGTAAACGCCGGTGTGTAATAGAACGGGCAATGCAATATTTTCAGGCCACAAAAATAAATGAAAAGATAATGATTAGAGAAGCATACACTCGATGCTCTGCTGAGAATTGTTGAGTTTGGATAACTTCTCAGACAACACCTGTGCTTCAAAACCCTCGTTGTTCATCCCGTGACGAGAATATTATTACATTACCCTGCAGCAAAGTTCCAAGAAAAACTAGCAGTTCATCGAAGCTATGTAAGCTCTGAAAATAGTGAGCACACGAATTGTAACCAAGAACAAAACTTCAAAAAAGCTACCTTCAACATTATTTCCTAATATAACTAGGCATAACTATCATTCTCAGCACGAAAAACAATTTACGCGAAGCCCAGTTCGAGAACTTATGGAAAAACAACATTAGGGTTCCACACCCAATCAGTAATTCCTCGCCGCTAACGAAAAGGGTGGATCTAGATTTCCATAAAAGCAAAAGAAAAAAAAAAACATTTGAAATTTCGAATACCTGGCGTATATTGATTCAAGAACTCCACTCTTGATGATAGCCTTTCCCGATAGAACCTCGGGGAGATGAATTACAGGAAAGAAGAAAAAAGGTTGCTGATTGGCGATGATTTTTCCTGGTATTTGTGTTCCCTTGGCAATAGGGATTAGGATGAAGAGAGAATAAAGAAATTGAAACCGAGAAGGAGTGGGAAAAGTTGTGGGTTTTTCGAAGTGGACAGAGGATTCCCTAATTCACCAGCAAATGATGGTCCAGAAGAAGGGTGATAAGTGGAGGAAGATGAAAAAACTGGTTTGCAGAGAGTTCGTCAAAATATCGAGAAAAAATGTTGACCAAGAATGGAAAATAAAAATCTCTAATAAAACTTTTCTTTTTTTCTTTTCTAATTCTCTAAATTATTTTATTTTCCTTTCAAAATGTTAATTTTTTAAGTTAAATTACCCATCCAAATCAAATTTTTAAATGACATAAATTAAAATTTTAAAATCAAAATTATATTTAATAAAAATTTAAAATTATAAAAAAAATCATTTTAGCCCATAATAGTTTAATTTATTATAGGGTGATTTAAATCTTAATAATTTTACTAATCCATATATGAAAATGTTATTAAATTCATATCAAATTTAAAAACATATAAACTATATTGTTACATATTAAAATTCATGCACTAAAGTCATGTCTTATATGAACGGATGGTAGTTTTACCCCCAAATTCGTAATTTCAAAGACAGTCCATATAAATTTAATTTAAAATTGATAAAAAGCAATAAAAATTTAAAATGGGTTTACTTCATTAAAAATATAATTATACGTAAAAATCTTATTCTCATTTGATACAAAATTGATAATATCTAATAAATGGGTGATTTTTAATAATTATTATAAACAAATAAATTAAAAGGAAAAAAAAAAATTGTCAACCATGGAGGGAGTAGGTAAAGGATTCATGGTTGGTGAAGTTGGGACTTTTATCTTCAAATCCAGTCCACCGGAATCTATTGCGTCGGGGAGAAAATCGCAGTCGCAGAGCTAGAGCGAAGATATGGAGATCTTCTGGAGAGCGATGGAACAGATCAATTGGTACACCGGATTATCGCCCACCGCCTTCTTCACCATACTTGCCTCAATGATCTTCGTGTTTCAAATGGTTTCCTCCATGTTCGTTTCTCCAGAAGAGTTCAATAAACCCCCAACTGTTCCTGTTTCTTCGTCTAACTCGGCCAATTCGAATTTGTTTGTTGACGATTCGGTCGCCGACGCCTCGCAATCAGTCCAAGTAGGGCGATTGACGGAGCAGCAGTTGAGGGCTTACGATGGCTCCGATCCGAATAAGCCACTTCTTATGGCTATAAAGGGTCAAATCTACGATGTATCTTCCGGCAGGTACTTTTTTCTTTTTCTTTTCCTTCATCATTCGTGGAGCGAATTCCGTTTGGTCTCTATTTAGAAATTTGCTCATAACTTGCATAGTTGCCTACTTTCATGAGTTGAAGCATTGAGTATGAAAATTCTTCTTATTCTTCGCTCTAGATGAAGAACTACTTCTGTTTATCTCATGACTGGAGTTCAAGAATTGCAGAATTTTAAAGAAAACTGACCGACCGGTGATATTTATTGAGGATATACATTTGAGTTTCGTGAGCACACTTCCCGTTGTAATCCCATTTACACTACTTGTCAATTGTCATATTGTCTGTTTTACGTCAAAGTTCCACTGATCAGCTCGAACTGTTAAGATCTTTGGCCAAGATTTTCAAGGAGAATATTTGCTCACAAAATGTGTTGGCGAGAGGATTGTCAGGCCTTCCATTCGGTTTCCTTGTGTGAGAAAAAGGGTGGTCGGTGTTGGATGAAAGTCCCACATCGGCTAATTTAGGGAATGATCATGGGTTTATAATCAAATAATACTCTCTCCATTGACGTGAGGCCTTCTGGGGAAGCCCAAAGCAAAGCCATGAGAGCTTACACTCAAAGTGAACAATATCTTACCATAGTGGAGTGTGTGCTCATCTAACAGTCGGGAGTAAAAGAATGACAGTTGGGCTGTGTGGAACTGGGGACTGAAGTTGCAGAAGGGAAGGGGAAGTTTTTTTTCCTCTCTCTGTGAAATTTTTGTAAGTCAACCAGTCTGTTGGGGAATATTAAACTCATGGTCGAGTTTAGGAAGCTTTAGGGTTGGAAAGCCTCTCCATATTTATGTAATACATGGCTGGATTTGTGATATCTCACATAAGTTGAAGAGGGGAACGATACATTCCTCATAAGTGTGTGGAAACTTCTTCCTAGTGGACGCGTTTTAAAACCTTGAGGGAAAACCTAGAAGGAAAAGCTCAAAGAGGACAATATTTACTAGCGTGGGCTTGGGCTGTTACAAATGGTATCAGAGCCAGACATCGGGCGGTGTGTCAGTGAGGATGTTGGGCTACCAAAGGGGTGGATTGTGAGATCCCACGTCGGTTGGAGAGGGAAACGAAGCATTTCTTATAAGGTGAGGAAACCTATCCCTAGTGGATGCGTTTTAAAATCTTAAGGGGAAGTCCATAAGGGAAAGCGGACAATATCTGCTAGCGGTGAGCTTGGGTTGTTATAGGACTGCTCAGATAAATGAACTATAAAGGATTTAGCATACAAAAAGAGTTTCCTAAGCTTGAGTTTATGTAAACTGAGTCTAATGACCAAAATAGGGTATGGAATTCGTAAATTCGTTGCTTGAAATAAGCAAACAGGCAGACCAAGTACAGACTTCTTAACTTTGTAGATTTTGTTTTGGGACAGGGTAAACGCAGTGATGTAAGGGAAAGGTAGTTGTTAATAGAGACTAGAAGGGACATGCTGCCGTTTGATGGTTCTATTTTGGCCCATGTTTCAAATACGAATATTATTGGAATTAAGACATTGGCAGTATAGAAACTATTAAGTTCTCTTCCAAACTACTACTGATATTGTAGGACAAGCACAGAACTTTGGATTTCTCAAAGTTCATACGTTCCTTGAGAAATTAGAACTTTTGGCTTGTGTTAATTTATAAATTCTGAAAATAGAATTCATTACGTACATGTCTTACCTCGTTGAGTTATTACAATTACAATTGTATTGCACTTCAGCCATCATTTTTACACGACCACTTGACCCATCCAATTGACTATCATATTGCACCCACCTAAAGTTGTATGAATCAAGTGTTATGTTTGCATTTCATCAACTGTTCTTAAGGATAGGGACTTGACAAACCTAATTCTGGACAAAATTGAAACTTCTTAAGAGTTCAAAGACTAAATTGAAAGATGTGTAATTGCGTAGGATAACACTGTGTTTTTGGTTGGCTTTTCAGGACGTTTTATGGTCCTGGTTCGCCTTACTCCATGTTCGTCGGGAAGGATGCTAGCAGAGCCTTGGCTCTCTTGTCTTTTAAACCTGAAGACATTAATGGTAATCTCGAAGGCCTGAATGAAGAAGAGCTTGTAATCTTGCAGGATTGGGAATACAAGTTCATGGAAAAGTATGTGAAGGTTGGGGAGCTCGTTTCAGAGGAGGCATTGAATGAGCCTTCTGAAAATGGACACCAAAGTACCGATACCAATCGAGAAGAAGAACCCAACAAAGATCAATAAGAAGGCGTTTATTGCTTTCACCTTTCATCAGGCTGATCACTGAAAGTTCTTGACTTGAATGTGCCTGTCCTTTGCCCTTCAATCGGATTGATCACATTGAAGTTAGATATCCTGCTACATCTTGGCTAGATTTTTGGTTTTGTATATTACTTCACACGAAATTTTTTACTACATATTCTTACCTACCGTTTGATATGTGATATATTATTTTATTTTATAGGTCTCACAACATTTAAAAAATGTTGGGTCATCTGCCATCACAAACAATGATCGAAAGTTTACCTTACAAAATTTTACAAAATTTTCCATTTTGACATTATGATTCAATTTTACAAAACTTTCTAATCTATCACTATTCTCATAGTTTCGTTACTCTTAAATGTTTTTATCATGTGTCAAACATATTAAAATTTCATTTGAAAATGAAAATAGTAGCACGTGTGAATTTACAAACATACATGAAATAGTCTCATTTGTTAGGCTATAATTACCTTTTAAAAGATAGTGAGTTTATGTAGCTTAGTATTTTGTTTTGTCTTCAATGTCCATCCATACTGGAAGGTTAGTTGCCGACCCTCTAGTACTTCAACATAATACCACGAGAATATCATAAACACTACCTCAACATAATACCACGTGAATATCATAAATACGAGGGGAGCAACTACATACCTAAATTTATTGTAATACGTATGTGGGTCAGTGATATACTCTTTACTGATCTAAACATATAAAGATGAGAAAGAGTAATTACATGCCTAAATTAATAATATGAAGATGAGGAAGAGTAATTATATACCTAAATTAATAATAATACGAAGATGAGGAGGAGTAATTACATGCCTAAATTAATAATAATATAAGACACGTTATAATGCATATTAGATGTTTGTTTATTTTTGGTTTTACGTGGAATTTTGTAACTTAACAATACTTCAAGAACAAATGTCAAAGTAATTATTTTATATATTAGAAAGAGTGGGAAGCGTTTTGTTAAAAAGAAATAGAAAAAGTAGAAAGCGAAACCCACCTCCATTTCTCTCTCCAGCGCGCTTCAATTTAGCTACGAATACAAGGATTAGAAGTTGCCGGCTCCTAAGAACATCCCAAGATCTCCCCCGATCGCATCCACATTCCTTCCGATTCATTCCCGCCGTGCCCTCCCGGTGAAGAAGACAATCAAACACGACATCCATCCATCTCCTGCTTTGATCCACAGGTTCATACTCGTTTGGGTTCTTCGCTGCTATTCTATTTTTACTCTTTACACATACCGAACAAACATCTTCGATTTAGGAACTCCAAAACCTAATGGTGTTTCTTAATGTTACTTAATGTTATCTTACTATGAAGTTTTTGTGGCGTTTTTGGGCGTTTCTCATTCCAATGCTCGTTTTTCATGTTGAGCCCTTGAATCATTTTAGCTCCATTTTTCTTTCCGTATATGGTTTACATCCTGGTTTTAATTGAGGATTCATCGGATCAGATGAAGTGTGCAAAAGGAATTAGTAGATCGAAGTGTAAAAATCATGTGTAAGTGAGGGGAGGGTAAAATGTAGGTTTTATGAATTGCATTTTTGATGATTCTTAATGAAGCTTACAGGTTGGATTCGTTTGAAAGAGATTGGGAGGGATTTTGTTGTGCATCAGAGCTAGATGGATGGCGGAATAAGTTATGTCCCTCCTGCATATGTTCCTCTAGGGCAGTCCGATCCAGAAGCGGAGATTATTTCCAGAGATGAGGGCAGCCATTCCCCACCTAATGAACTTAAGGATGGATTGTCACAATGGTCGTCTGGAATATGTGCGTGCTGCGATGATATGCAGAGCTGTACGCTACTTTCTGCCTTCTGACCTTGATTTATGCGAAGGAAAAGTTATGAAGGTGCATCTTGAGTATAGAAAGGAAATGTATCATTACTTTGCATGTGTTCTTATATCAAATTGATAAATATTTGAATTGTAGGCCAATGGCTGTTTCGATTAGGGAACCCATCATATCCTGTTGTGAAAGCTTGCTCTGCCATTTATTTGTTGAGTTCTCTAAGATCCAAGGAAGCGCTGAATTTTTCACTATGATTAGGTTTATTATAGGAAACCTGATCAGCCCTAAATGATGGGCATAGAGCGTGAAGAACTTTGATTAGTTCTCTAACATGTTCATGTTGTAGTATCAATTAGAGTCCCTAGTTTCAATCATCGAAGTGTGTATAAAGATTCGTGTGTATAAAGATTCGGACACTTGATCTTGTGCACCTTTAGTTTGTTAGATACCAAACAGAAATTAGATAATATGATGATTTTAAACGAATCTCTTTTTATATTTTTGGTGGTGGTTGAATATTACTATCAAGTCTAAGAGCATTGCATTTAAAATGATCTCGCATGTTAAATGGGAAGCTCATTGCAACTTTTCTTGGCGCAGGTTTTGTTGGCCTTTTTTGTCCATGCTTTCTGTTTGGGAAGAATGCTGAACTTTTGGGTTCTCGAACAATGTTTGGGTCATGCGCAACTCATTTCATTTTGTGGGCACTTACGAATACAGTCTGCTGCTTGTTGACTGATGGACTTTTCTTGAATCTACCTGGATGCGTTCTTGCATGTTATGCTTGTGGCTACCGCAAGGCCCTACGGTCTAAGTACAATTTGCCGGTATTATATCGTACTCTTATTACTTTTTCATTGTTCATTGTCTTGCAAGCATGAATTATTTACAGATTATATATGGCACATGGCATTTATAAACGATGTTATGCATTAATCTTTTCTCCTGATGACCAAGAGAATTCAAAGTTTTAAGTGGCTTTTTTCTTTACATTTGTCTCGACACAAGACTGGGAGTTAGTTCTAATGTAACGACCCGACTTTTCGTACACATAGCGATCAGAGCCGTTATAAATGGTATCAAAGCCAAACATCAAGTAGTGTGCTAGCGAGGATGCTGGATCCCCAAGGGGGTGGATTGTGAGATCCCACATTGGTTGGAGAGGGGAACGAAGCATTCCTTGTAAGGGTGTGGAAACCTCTCTCTAACAAATGCATTCTAAAATCTTGAGGAGAAGTCCTTGAAGGGAAAGCCCAGAGGACAATATCTTCCCGCCGTGGGTTTGGGTGGTTACAAAAGCATTCCTTTTAAGGTGTGAAAACCTCTCTCTAAGAAAGACCTTTTAAATCCTCGAGGGGAAGCCCTTGAAGGGAAAGCCCAAAGAGGACCTATGGGTGGGTTTGGATTGTTACATCTCATGCCCTTATCCTCCATATAATATAGCCCAGCTCACTACAAGTTCTCTAGTCAATGAATTGAGTTGCGGATTGCTATGCTTCCATGAGCCACACCTAATAATCTCTGAAATGTGATGCAGGAAGCACCTTGTGGAGACTTTGTGACCCACTTTTTCTGCCATTTCTGCGCAATCTGTCAAGAATACCGAGAGATTCGTGAAAGAGCTAGAGGATCCGGTCCCCATGATTTGAGTCTGGCTGTTGTCACCCCGCCAACAACTCAAACAATGGATTCTAACCCAGAAAAATAGTTCCTTAATTGCTGGAGCTACCGAGAAATGCCGGTAACTTGTTATAGATTTGCCCGCTTAGCACCGAGAGTTCTTTCTTTCCCTCTTTTGTTCTTACTGGATTGTTCAGAGTTTCTTCTTTCCCTCTTTTTTTATTATGAGATTTCCCCCCCTTCTTTCGTCTATTTAACATTGTAGTAGTATTAGAAATTCAGTCCTACTAGTGATTGATAAAATTATGTTTTAAACATGAGTTATAATGATTGGTAAATTGATATTAAATATACTGTTTGTTTGATGTTGGTCTTTAAGATTCATAATTTATTATAGTTGATGTATTATTACGAAAGAGGGCTAAAACCTAAAGCAAAGTAATTCCTATTTTCAAGTTTTCTTTAATGTACCGTTAAGGTAGAATTTGTTGCTTGTGGATTGTAAATCTGTTGCTTTCGCCAATAGTAGATTCAATTTATATATATATATATATATATATATATATTTAAAATGCATATATGATCATTGTTAGTATTTATATTATTTCAAAAGTATATAGAAATTAGATCTAGTTCTTTGCCAAGGTGGTCTGTTGTCTTTTTCTCCTGCACACACGTTGTTAACATGTGTTTTTATTGCTGAAAGTTGTTCAAGTTTTCATCGACAACTTTTTTATAATAATTCTAAACTGATTTAAATTTTAAACTTTAATACAAATGGAAATGTCTGGTAGTAGGTACGCATGTGTTTTGCTTCGGAATTCATATAATATAGCCATATACACATACCATTCTATGTAGTTTCCTAAATATACATCTTTTTTTAAATTTTTTTAATAATCTTCCATATTAAAAAAAATATCTCCAATAAATCTATACATTTCTTTTCTTCTAGATACATGTTTAAGACCTTCCTTCCATAACTCTTTTATAATTCAATGACATGCTTTATTATTCAAGCGCGTTGTAGATATTCTATTTTGATAGCGACGATATTGATCCATTGTTCACAGTATATTCATATATAACATCTACCCATCACAATATATTTTATGAGGCTGGTCCTTCAATGACATAGGTCACATTTGTTCAAAAGACGGAACATAAAGAGAATAAGCAATACTTAGGGAGTTCCAATTTCGTCTCCTTTGTGTCATTTCTTGTATTCCATGCCTACAATATTTTCACATAATTATTTAATATTTTATGAACTGGAGTTGTACATTTTTTAAAACAACTTTATTTAAATATTATTTTAAATAGATCAAAAGATCCTTATAATACAATAAATATGAATCGAGACAAGTGTTCCAATGGCGCCATATTTAGGAGCGTTTACTGTGAAATCAAATTTCTCCGTATTGTCTCTGTCACGAACGGGCATGCCCAACATTGTGTGTTTGTGTGTGTATATATATGTGATATATGAAATGCCGGATGAACGCACCAACCACTTGTCATTGCAGAGCTTTGCATTTTGGAGAGAGAGTGACTTTTTTGGGATTCGTCTAATAATAGTATTGATTAGGAAGTTTTCGTCACGAGAAGCTCCACGGGAAATCAAGTATCTGTGTTTATTTTGAACTCCTGAGTTCGTTCGCTTTCTACTCCTCATCTTTCTTCCTCGGTTAGCGCTTTTCTTTTTCATCGTCCTGTTTCGATGTCTTTTTCTTTTTTCTTTCTTTCTTCTTGGCATTGAAGAAAGGGAAAGAACCATGTTTTGCCACGATTGTGGTTTACTTTGGCGTATATCTTTTGTTTCGTTTGGAGTCTGAAGACGTTGAATGAGTTCAGGATTATATATATGTGTGTGTTTGAATGTGTTTCCATCTGCTTTTTGTTTTCGTTCATCTTTGCCCGTTTTTCTGATCTCATCGCATGAAGGCGGGGAAGGTTTTAATCTTAGAAAAGTTGCGGTAGTTCATATTTTTGGCGCCACTCTGTTTCTTTGGATGATTTTCTGTTTTGGATTTCTTTTTATATGAAGTAGACAGGAAAACGAGTGGGGAAATCTTAGCAATAAAAACTCAGAAATCTCTTAGCAAATCAGCGCTTGTGAATATTTAGAATGATTAAAAAAAAAAAAAAAAAACCGAGTTTCTCTGTGTATTTCTTCATTTTTCCTCCTCCAGTTATTGTAATGATTATATTCTCTCACTCTCTCGCTAACTCTGTTCTACTCAGATTGAAGATTGAAGTCATACTGGTTGGAAGCAAATGGGGCTATTTCAAAGCTCAAATCCCATTTGCCCCAACAACCACCACTGTTCGGAATGGGTAAAGAAGAATATGAAATACTGCTTCTGCAGTACGAAAGATGGAGTTTCTCTCACTCTGGGATTGATTAGTGTTATTAGTTGGGGTATAGCGGAGATACCCCAAATCATTACAAATTGCAGGGAAAAATCTTCCGAGGGCCTGTCTTTGGCTTTCTTGCTAACATGGATACTGGGGTATTTCCCTTCTTTTTTCCTTGGCTTGCTTTCTTTGGGATTTTAACATTTTAGAAATCTAACTTTATTCAAATGAATTGATAGTATTTCTGAGGACTTCCAGTTTGAATAACAAAAGTTATCTTAGGGCATTTTTCAGTGAAATCTTGTTTGATTTTGGCGTGGTTGGCGTTACCAACTACTAGTTATATTTGTTGTACTCTAACGATTTATAACACTGTATTTTGTTATTCTTGCTACCTTTGATGGTGTTGAAAATCATTTGTTACACTTCTTTCTTCTTTTTTTGATTACTGGAGTGTCATGGACTCTGCTCCTTGTATTATGCTTGTGGCCCATCTCTACTAGTTTTGGGGAGACTTTGCACACTCTAGGCCAACTTCAGGAGACAAGGAGTATGTAAGTTATTAAATTTTCTAATTTGGAGTTTGAACCCAAAACTTTGGACTTTCGCTCATGTTCATGGCACCCTAACCACCCTTAAGCCAATAGAATCCTCTTCTGCTCTGCACCCAGAAAGGAGTGGTGGGGTATAGAAAGGGTTCTTTGACCTTGCTAATCGATATTTTATCTCCCTGCAGGATTATGGTTAAGAATTTGGTAGAACTCTTTCTATAGTTTATTTATTCACATTATTTAGTTATGTGAATGCATCCGTACGTTTTTTTTAATTTTTTTTTATTGCTTCGATTGTGGTACAAATATTAGCAAGATCTTTGAGGTATGGATTCATAAATATAAGCCAGTAAATGGTCAATCACCATGATATGTGCTTTAAATAGTTTTCTCTTGGATTGATTGAGTATTACATATCTACACGTCTCATTTATTTTTACATTCAAAGCTGCCAAGATACAGGAAAGAGTTCAGTCATCTTTACAATAATAATTCATTCGTAACTATTTTCCAGTGGAATTTTAGATTATTTGCAATTTTTTTTTTTGCAGAGATCTTTTCAATGTCTTTGGCTGCGTACTCGAACCAGCAACAGTAAGTGCTCTAAAATCTAAACAATTTAATGCCTTTCTTTTCATTTGCATATTCCAACAAGATAAATCCACAATGATTATATCTGTAATTGTTTATCTAAGCAAATAAAGCCCCATCCAAATAACGACATTTCTCATGGTTATCAAGTCATAGTCGTATCGCTTTGCATGTTTGCATAACTCAATGAAATCGTGTCACTTGAGCTTATACAAGTTTTACTATCTATCTGAAGCTGTGAATAAGGATCAATTCATGATGGCTTTTTCATGTTTTTCTTTAAATAAAATTTTTGAGAGATTTATCTTGTCAAGATCCTACATGTTTACTTTTTTTTTTAACCTTCTCTGGTTGTTTATGCAGCTTCCAACTCAATATTACATGGCATTGGTATGGTTTTAAGGTTTTGAAATAATTTTTTTTAAACTCTCTGTCCAAATATTTTTTTTCTTTTGATATTGGTGGAAATCACTATCATGCTGGTGTACAGTTGTATACGATCACAACACTGATTCTGACTACACAGACCATATACTATGGGTACATATATCCTCGAATGAAAGATCATCGAAGACAGTGCAAGGTTTTACATTCTCTTTTCCTATTTATCACTTGTTGCTTATCTATGCTCTACATATACACTTAAATTTGTATGTATAGATACATATATGTTATTATACTACATATACATATTCACTTACCCACATATATATGGGCTGGAAATAATTTCCAGTTAATGCTGGTGTATTTTTCCTTTTCAATTAAAACTGTAGTTTCTTTTGAGAACGCTAGTTTCTGTCACCTCAAATGGTCCGAATCATCTCAAATAGAAAGTGTGGCTCCACACCCTTAACTTCCAAAAGAAGGGTAAAGATATGCTTGCTTAAACCTCCCTCTAGGATGTTTTAGCATCTACACAACTTTTTTTTTTTTTTTAATTTGTCTTTGTATTTCAATCACATAGCCCATGTATTGACACTGAAATGTTATGATATTTTAATCCATTTCTTTCGGTTCTCATTTGGGCTTTAATGCTCTAAATAATCATAAAACATTATTAAGCAAGGTAAGATGTCAGTATAGATGAGGCTCTTCCTGCAAAGATTTGTTATATTTGTTTGCCATACTGCTATTTGTGAATCTACTGAATGCCTTAGGTTCTTTTTTGTATATGTTTGCCATATTGTTATTTGTGAATCTACTACATGCCTTAGTTTCTTATTCATAGTGATGCCAATGCACAGATTGATACATGTGATAAAGGCCAACAAAGCTATGGCGGTGTTAATGTTAAGCAAGTCAACAATGACGATGACATGAACAAGTTCAACACTTTTGGAAGAGAGAATGGTTCCACTAGTCCTATTCCTCTTCCTCTGCCTCGACGAAATAGTTCCCTTGGAAGAGAGCTATACTACACGTAAATATTTTCTCCTTTGACTGTCCAGCTTCCTGCTTTAGACCTGTATCGCATAAAAATCACAATAATCCAATTTTGTCTTTAGATAATTTTAGCCTGCAATCTGGAAGTTATAACTTTAGTAACCTTCAAAATTAGCAATTTAGAAATGTAATATCATAACTTAGTCTAATTCTATTCCCACTAAACAAGGGACTACGTAATCACTTCCCTTGAATATAATTTGGAATTCAAAGAAGTGTTTTATTTAATTTGTAATCTACTTAATATATCGATTTTATAAGGTCAAACTACCTTTGATTTATTAAGTTCTCATCCGTAAGAAGTAGAAGAGAACTTGGGGTGCTAAGTTTTCAAATAAAATTGATACTTCATGCATTGCTTCTCAAATTTGTATAAATTGCCTTGCTAGTGGGTAGACATTGACCATCTCTTCATACAATGCTGGTTTGCCTATAAACATTGGGCAATTATCAATTCTTTTGTCTTTCACTAGGGATTTCTAGCCTTACTCCTTTTGTATATCTTTTATTCTTCATTATGTGGTATGTTTCCCTGGTCATTATGTTCTCTCGTTTATTTGTAAATACTTAGGTCAGCAAGATCTCTATCGAGGAGTCATACTCCCACAACAGGGTCTTTTTTAACACAAAAAATGACTCCTCCTTATATTCAGAACCCCTTGCAAGAGCCGCTGCTTGATGGAAATGAACCATCACCACCACCATCTTCAACACCTCCCAATGTCAAGAATATGCTGTCTGTGGTAAGGTTTAATATATAATTCTTGGTACCAATTGTCCGTAATTTATACTTACAGGTAATAATAGTTTGAACTTCCATCACCAGGTCTTCATGTTGACTTTCTTTGGCACACTCAGTCTCCATCAATTTGCAGAAAACAGATTTCGTAGTGTCTCAGATAATCCGAATAAAGGATTTGTCATACCAGTAGGTAGAAAGCTTTTACAGGTAGGCCAACATGAACTTAGTTTTACATGTATGTTAATTGGAAGTTTGCATAAAAACTGCTAAGAAACCTAGTAATTCATACTCCAGAAGCTTGTCTTCATGTTTCTTTTTTGTATATCGTTCTACTATGAGGCAGCTGCACGTATGATGTGCATTTCATATTTTACCTTTTTGCATCATTTGGCTTGAAAGTTGACTTGAAGGCGATTTTCAATATTTGATATTTGAGTGGAGGCATAATAAATCATTGAGTGCTATTGAAATTCCAGGTTGCTGGCGAGCTGTTGCAAAATAATGGCAGTGAAGGAAGCAGTGGAATTGGAACTTACCTTGGTTGGGCAATGGCAGTTATATATATGGGTGGGCGACTTCCTCAAATTTGCTTGAATGTAAGATCTTCTTTACCAAGCATGAATTGATCCATTGTTAGAAAAATTTGCGCTAAAATTCTCATACATAGTCTGGTCCATAGCGACAATTGGCTTACATGAAACCAAGTCGATGCAGGGCTCTGTTTCCACCAGAAAATTAGGAAATTGTATATATGCAACCTTTTTGGTGTAAGATTTGATTAGCATGCATGTGGTTTTCTTTGAGAGTCCAAATAATAGAAATTGAATCTGTGTGGTTATAAGGTAATTGACTCTTGGTTGTTTGTTAACTTTTGCAGATAAGAAGAGGACATGTTGAGGTAAAGATAATTGTTGTGAAATTAGCTTAGCGTGGACTTGTAGTTTGTAACTTTGGTTCATCCTTTACAATTTTTAATGAGTTACATGCTGTTATTTGTAGTTGGATTCACTAATATTTTTCAATTATTGTGCAGGGTCTTAGTCCTTTAATGTTCATTTTTGCTTTAATTGGAAATTCCACTTATGTAGCGAGGTGAATATGGTCTATTCTTTATTCAAAGTTCCTTTAAGAATCATTTAGTTCGTGAACTTCAATCGTAATTCCTTGTTGCCCATTTTCTTCATTTTGAAGGTATTGGAATCAATTCATAATAGTTTCTTCGTTTTATTTATCTTGTTTTTTTATAGTATACTTGTGAGCAGTACAAGCTGGTGGAAGATCAAACCAAATCTTCCATGGCTAGTAGATGCATTTGGATGTGTTCTTCTCGACACATTTGTATCCTCATTATCAATATATGACACATGCTTGAAGATATAATCTATTGTAGATTTTTCTTTTAGCGTTTCTTAAACATGTAGGACCTTGTTAATGCTCTACTTTTATTACTCTTCAGTGGTTTGACTCTGCAGAAACTAGAAACCTTAACTTCTTCAGATACTAATACAATTTATCTATTTTCACTACCGGGTACATCGCGTTGAAGATAATAGCCTCGCGCTTCCAAATGAAGCTTGGAATCGCCCATGACAAGGAAATGATGTGATTGCTAAGGTCTCACTTTCTTTCTGCTCACCTCGTTTTTGTTTACATCTGTACATCGTGTTAAAATATCATCACTAGTCCAATAGGGTCAAACTCAATAATTATATGAGCCCATTGTATATTCATTTTAGTAAAATGATTTAGGTAGGTTAGAAATAAAGATACCTTTAATATTTTAGGAATAGATTGTCTAGTCTCTACTATAAATACCCTTTCACCCTACCTAGGTTTTCATTCCAAGAAATACAAAGCACTCCCACAGAGTGCGGTGATTCTTACCATGTGTGTTGTAGTCTCTTCTTGATTGGTATTAATAAACAGTGTGAGTGTTCTCCACATAGAGTTGTGTTCAACACATTGTACTTATTTGGTGCTGTGAGTGTTCTCCACATAGAGTTGTGTTCAACACATTGTACTTATTTGTACTTATTTGGTGCTGTCACTAACAATATGTAGAAAAAAAGTGGGAACATAAATATAAAAACAAGAACCGGATTAATTTAAGGTGTCTTCATGTGTAACGAAGTGGAAATTTTGCATCCAACTGGTTGTATTCTTCAACGAATGGTTGAGACCAGGAATTGAAAATGAAAGATATATTCTTCTTCGACTTAGTAGCTTTTACTGTTCTCTTAACCATTTTTGAACTATGATTTAGAATTATTATGGATAATTGTCGTTGATTGTTACATTGTAGGTAATTCGTCTCGGCCCCGTTGAAGCTGAAATGCACGCATAAACTTTCATAGCTCCTCCGTGCAATCTACGCAAGCTTACTCGGCCACATTAAGAGGCAGTTTTGCTGGCTCTCAGCTTGAAACACACGGATGCATATTGGTTTCTCATTTTTTCTTTTAAAGTTTTGAGGATTTGATGTTTGATTTCTCCAAGTTTATGTCTCCCCCCAAATTAGCATCACAAATCTGGACTATGCTCATTACTTTAACTGGAGTTTATGGTTGGGACGGTTCCAATTTTCTATATTCAAGATTGATTGAACTACTCCTGGGAAGTTGCCTAGATTTTTCCATCCCAATCTAAATTTGACATATACTTAGAGAGCGAACTTTCACATTTTTACTATTATCTTAACTATGAACTTTCACATTTTTACTATTATCTTAACTATCATCTTGTTCATGAGTATAACTCGTTGGGACATGGACTCTCAAACTAGAGGTTAAGGTTGAACTCTAATATTTTGATGAATATGAATAGGTTGAACCAAAATTAATTGGAGAAATTATTCAATTGATTAGTGGGAAAATGATAAGAAAGGTTAATGCAAAAATAAAATATCTACATTTCTTTGGTCGACTTAGATATATCTTTTTCCCCTAAAAAATGGGTGTCCACCAGTTCAAAGCCACACCCGCGCACGAAACCGAAGAAATGGCTCCAATTCTCCAAGCTTCTGCAATTAATCACCAATGGCTTCTCTTCCATCCCTCTGTGTTTCCTCCTCCGCTCCATCCCTTCTTCGACCTCATCGCCATTCGAACACCCTTTTCCGCCATGGAAGCAGCCTCCCGACCCCTCCAAGAAACACCTTTACACGTGGAAAAACCACAACATCGCTCTCCTTCCGCACCTCCTACCGATTCGCCGTCGATCACGAAGACGAAGACGAAGACGAGCAAATCGCTAGAGAGTTCAGCTTCGACGAAGCGGTCGATCTCTTCAACCAAGGAGCTTATTACGACTGCCACGACGTTCTTGAGATTCTGTGGAACGGAGCCGAGGATCCTACCAGAACTCTAATTCATGGCATTCTCCAGTGCGCCGTGGGACTTCATCATCTCTTTAATCGGGTTCGTGGTTTGAAATTTAAAGTTATTTCATTTGGTAATTTCGATGCTGTGTGTTTGTTTCTTGTGGAATGGAGTTGAATTTGTTGTTTTGGCTCAGAATCATAGAGGAGCGATGATGGAGCTTGGAGAAGGACTGTGTAAGCTGCGGAAGATGGAGTTTCAAAATGGCCCTTTCCATACTTTTGAGAGGGAGATTTCTGCAGTTTTGGACTTCATTTACCTGACCCAGATCGAATTAGCTGCCTGTGAGTTCTTTTCTTTCACCTTTTTTTCCCATTACAACTCCAATCATTTCCCTGAAAATTGATTTAGTAGTAATCGAATTATATATATAGTCTATGTAGTTAACAACGATTGTTCTGAAACTTGAATCGGTTGTTCTTGATTTTGATACAAATATGGTCACTTGATTCACCATTGTCATGAACACATGATTGTGTATGGATTATAAGCAGGTGATGAGAATGTGTGCGTTACAATGGAGGGTTCAGAGAGATCATATGAATTGCTTGGAAGATATGGTGCAGGACAGAAGCTGTATGATACAGAGGGAGAAGTTGATGGAAGTATGTGCATTGTGTTCTCTCCTCAAACGTCTCAAACTCATCCATTAAGGGTAAAGCTTCCTACTCTTGCTGCTACCAAACAACACCTTTTAGCTCTTGACTACCGTTGATATTCTTGGTGTTCTTGTTTTACATATATGCTTAGTGATGAAGAAAGAAAGATCTCTCATGTATACAAAGTGATAGCATCCTTAGGTTATTATTTAAAACTTTGAATACAATATTTGTATATTAGAAGAGATTAATGATTGAATTATACTTTTCGTCTATGAACTTTGATGATTGTGTATGTGTAGTACGGGTGCATATAAAAACTGACACACCGAATTGAATTGAACCAAACTAACTGGTTTGGTTCGATTTTCCATCTTGCACTGGACATCTTGATTTTGAATTTCAAAAAATCGGAAATCTTTGATTTTGTTTGATTTGTATTGAAAAGATTGAAAAAGTTGGTTCTAACTCTAGAACTCCTTTTCAAAGTTTCAAGTCCACCGCTAGTAGATATTGTGCTCGTTGAGCTTTCCCTTTCTCCTCAAGGTTTTTAAAACTTATCGGCTAAGGAGAGGTTTTCACGTGGTTATAAATAATGCTTCATTTTTTCTAACCAATTGATGTGAGATCTCATCATAGTTAGTAGTCACACATGGTTAGTTACAAAATATAGAGAAACTTTAAACCATTTAATCTTTTGTTTTTAAAAATTAAGTCTGTAAATATTAATTTTTTGTTTTTATTATTATTATTAATTTTTGGCTATGTTTTGTAAAAAAAAAAAAAAAAAAAAAAAAAAAAAAAAAAAAAAANTAAGATTGGATTGGTGCGATTCAATGTTTATGTGTGTAACACGTTGATGAGATTGTATTCCGTCTGCGGCTCCATCGACGCTGTGCAGAAGTTGTTCGGCGAATGTCCTCACCGGGATTTGGTGTCTTGGACCACGCTCATTCAAGCGTTTACGAAGGCTGGGCTCTATAGGAAAGCGGTTGGAGCTTTTATGGAGATGTGTGATCTGAAGCTAAGGGTTGATGGGCGGACTCTGGTGGTTGTCCTCTCTGCTTTCTCCAACTTGGGAGACCTGAATTTGGGTCGGAAAGTGCATGCCTATATCCACCATTACATTGACGTGAATGCAGATGTATTTGTTGGCAATGCCTTGTTAGATATGTACTTGAAATGTGATGATTCGAACTCTGCTTACAAAGTGTTCGACGAAATGCCTGTGCGAAATGTGGTTACTTGGAATGCTATGATTTCGGGGTTGGCTTATCAAGGCCGGTACAAGGAAGCTCTGGACATGTTCCGTAGGATGCAAAGAACAGGGCCCAAGCCAGACGAGGTTACGTTAGTAGGGGTTTTGAACTCTTGCGCGAACCTTGGAGTTCTTGAGTTGGGTAAGTGGGTTCATGCATACATGCGTAGAAATCATATTTTGGCTGATAAATTTGTTGGGAATGCACTTCTTGATATGTATGCAAAATGTGGAAGAATAGACGAAGCTTTTAGGGTGTTTGAGAGCATGAAAAGAAGGGATGTCTATTCATACACAGCCATGATTGTTGGGCTGGCCTTGCATGGTGAAGCAAACTGGGCATTCCAGGTCTTCTCCAGGATGTTAAGAGAAGGTGTTGAGCCAAACGAAGTAACATTTTTAGGTCTTCTCATGGCTTGCAGCCACAGTGGATTAGTTTCCGATGGCAAGAAGTACTTTTTCGACATGTTGAATACATATAAGCTTAGACCTCAAGCAGAGCATTATGGCTGCATGATTGACCTTCTTGGGCGTGCAGGTTTAGTGAAGGAAGCAGAAGAGATTATCCACAGCATGGAAATCAGGCCAGATGCCTTCGCTTGGGGAGCTCTATTAGGGGCTTGCAGGATTCATGGAAATGTCAACCTCGGGGAAAGTGTGATGCAAAAGTTGATGAATTTAGATCCTGGTGAAGATGGTAATTACATTCTTATGACTAATTTATATTCTTCTGCTCATAGATGGAAAGATGCATTGAAATTAAGAAAGAAGATGAAAAGTAAGAAGATGAGGAAGACTCCTGGATGTAGTTTGATTGAAGTTGATGGTGTTGTTCATGAATTTCGCAAGGGTGACAAGTCACATCCAAAAAACAGAGTGATATATTCAGTATTGGAAGGAATCGCTTGTCATTTAAAGAGCTATGGGACTGTGGAACACAGTACATTTTCATGGTAGACTTAAATTACTTTGTCGATCGTGGGAGAGTGGGATGAAGAAATTACTCAACTTGACCGAATCAGCTTCATGCTCTGCTCCCACTTAAACGGAAAGGCTTCGACAAGTAAGTTCCCACCTTTGCTTTCGTGTATAGTTGCCACTATTTTGAGTAACAACACATAAATTTAAAGTTGGAATTTATTCCCTAATTTGTTTCCTTTTAATTGCTACAATTAAAAGATTACATATATATAAAAAAAGAAATTTTTTTGTCATTTCTAGAAATCTTTCTAGCCCACCTCTATTGATACGACCACATCTACAAGTTAATAATCTTGTTAATGTGCTAACAGGTTATAGTCGTTGAAGTTTTAGTCTTGATAGCTTAGCTTTGATTTAAGAACTTACCCCGACAAAAACTAAGGGGAAGAAAAAGAACCCACCTTTTTCTTAAAGATTCCAAGTGAGATTCACTTCGGCTTACTATGCTCTGAACTTGTTCTATCTTGAAGTATGTTTAACTTCACCTGTATGAATCATACTGAGTTAACTTTTTTTTTTTTTAACTTTCTTTTTTATGTTTGTGATTGTTATGGTGAAATTATCTGATTACTGTGACCTTTACTTAAGTAAATTTAGAAGTGTAATTTGACATGAGATTATAATCTATGTATTCAACTATTAATTTCTTCTAGTAGATCGTTTTATTCTTCTGGTTGCTCTCAATTGTTAGATTTTATTTTGAGATTTAAATCTTCGTTTGAAATAAATATGGTCGGATTGGTTGGACCGGTGAATTAAGGCTTAGAAAAATTTGGACCTTCAATGGCTGAATTTAAGGGTAGACCAAAATCATAGTTGAGTTATTTTTTATTTTTTATTTTTTTCTAAAGCCATCAGTCTACGGCCCTTCCCCCTCAATTTCACGCTTTCATCTCCCTTGTTGGAGGTTTAGAGACAGTTTTACACCAAAGTGAGTAAAATCTTTATGGCTTTTTGTAGTAAATTTACACCATGTAAATGAGTCTTAAATGTGAGCATTAATTTTAGGATTGTATTTTTTTTTTTTGGATTGAATCGAGGCTATGTAGTCTTAAATAAATTTTGTTGATGGAATTCGTTTTGAGTTAAGTATCTGGAAGACTTTTGGGTAAATTTAGATAGGTATGATTTGTACTGTGTGACAAATGATTGATCATGTATGTTGTTGGCAATTGTGATGTTTGTGCATGTATTGTAGACAACATACATGAATGTGAACTAAATATCATGATAGGTGGGGTTCGATTCTACCGATTGATGTGAATTTTCATAGGGTAAAGTCTTCCAAACTTATTTTATATATATCACTAAAGAATTAGTACAACAACATGAGGTCATTGAACAAATTATAATACTTTATACTAAAAAAAACAACTAAAAGGTGGAAGTTGAAGCAATGCTCGTAGGAGTTGAATCCTTCGAGTATTGTTTGAGAGGAGGCTGTAATCAAGTAGCCGATTCGTGAGCTAGCAGAGCTGTGTAACTACGATTTTGTTTAAAGCGGGTGGAAGAAAAGCCAACAAAAGTAATTCAAACTCTAGATTTAAAGTGAATTTATTGAAAGTACTAAGTAAAGTAATTGAATGGAAAGTTCACCAAACTACTAATTCACACAATTATTGGAGAGAGACAAGGCTATAATGAAGAGGGGAAACAAATTGAAGAGACAAGATAAGAAAATAAAGAGGTGGGAGTGTTGGAAGAGATGGCGGTGGAGAAAAATGGTGTGTCATTCTCCATCACAATTATAAGAGAAAGAGTGCTCCCAAATCAGGCAGCAAAAGTAAGAGAGTGGCGAGCTGAACTAGACCTTGCTACTGGTGTTGGTGGCTTCTTCCCCAATGGTGGCCTACTCCCCACATGCTTCGTCACCGGCTGTGGGCCCACACTCACCGCCTTCTCCGACCGACAGCTCAGCAACCCGTTTCCCGATGACGATCTTCTTCTGTGGTTGTTATTTTTATTGATGTTGTTTTTCTCGGTCCACGGCTCCTCCACCTCTGACATGTTGGCGATGCTTGCCCGATCAAAGCCTTCAGCCGTCGTGACACTCCAATCGATGCTTGCTTCACTTGGCTCATACCAATCGGTCGATGGCGTCATTGGCTCGTCAAGACTACAATGTGTGGCCGCGGCATTCAACCCTAGTCTTCTAGCTTCTAGTTCCATTGAGTCTCGTCGGTGGAACATGCTGGAGTATGAGATGGTGGTGGTGCTAGCAGTTTGAGTGGAGAAACTTTCGATTTCGAATAGGTCTGAGCTAGCATCACTAGCCATGTCATCGATGTCACTGATGATGGTGGCGTTGCCACCAGTTACTGCAACGTTGGCTAGTATTCGTGATTTTAGGTCGTTATCACCATTGCCATCTTTGACAGAGCTCGGTTTGAAAACTTCTAGAGAATCTCGAGGTGGGTCTTGGATTAAAACAGGGTTTATGGATCTGATTGAAAAATGATCTTCATTGTTGCTGTTGGACTTGTTTTTCAAGATGGGAAAAGAGAAGCTAGTGGAAGCTATTACACGTTGTGTTGTGGGACCTTGAAGAAGCAAATTTGGAGGAACACATTTTTGAGTGCTCCAAATCACGTTGTTATCTGAATGTTGCAAAAACATTGTGTTGTCACTCGAAGTTTTCTTTGACCACGACGAACACTCTGATTCAGAATAGTTGTCTTTGTCTTTGGTAGTATTGTTGTTGTTGATATAAGGACGTGCTTTTGGGTCTAATATCACTTTAGACTCATGAACTTGAACCGACTTCTTTCCAATACAAGGACATTTAGAGCTCCCAAAAATCCATCTTCCCGTTATAGACGATGACATCGGTGGCTTTCGAGTTTTCTTCTGCGAATGAGGACTAGAATCACCGCGCAAAACCGATACAGAGATTGCTCCAGGAGGGTTTGAGAGCAACCCTGTTTGACTGTTCCAACTAGCCTCCGACGAGGCGGTCGGTGTAGTAGAGTGAAAAGATCGAGCTCGATAACTCTGACGATACCCATCAATGGAGGCAACAACAGGAGAGAATTTAGAAGCTACCACAGATGACGGAGGAGTAACACCACCACAAGTCCAAGGTTTGGATCTAGATAATTCTGAATCCTTATCCGAATCCTGATCTTCAGATTGTCCCTTCAACATCAACATCGGGTCAATACTCGTCACAGGAGAAACCTTATTGATATTGTTGGTTGAAACCTCATTGAAATACTTCTTTGCATCAAAAATACTTAGCTCAGAGGAATCATCAACAATGGTACAACGAGCAAGAAAGTGGTGAGGATGAGTATCAGAAGCCTCTCTTCTGTCTCTCATATCATTATGGTTGCAGCCAAAGATTGGTTTGTGAGATAAGCCTTCATGAACAAAGCTCATCTCAGAAGTAGCTGCTCTTCTTTCCATCAAAAACCACAGAAAGCAACCTCACCCTCATAACAAATATTTATGAAGCAATGATATGAGAGAGAGAGAGAGAGAGAGAGAGAGAGAGAGAGAGAGAAGGGAAAAGGATGACATAATCACATGAGGTTGAGAGCTATGCTTCTTTTTTCATCAAATATTTTGCAACTTTAAGGCTTTTATTAGTGGGAGAAAAACTATTGGAAGAGATGAGAGCATCCAAGTTGGCTATCAACTTATGAAGGGATGTGGGTCATTTTCAAAGATTCCTTTTACTTTAACATTCACAAGCTCCCAATCTTTCAAGTAAAAAGGAGCCACAATTATCTTGATTCATCAATCTTCTTTAAAGTTTAACTTTTTTTAAGTTCACGAGTGAATTACGTGTGCTATCTATCTATTATGATGCATCGCACATATAATTGATCGAATATTCTAGATTTAGCTATGAAGGGAAAAGGAAAGGAGTGCAAAACAATAGTGCTCATGGGCAATATTGATATGAATCCAAAAAACATGATCAACCAATGGTGTGTTCAGATCATTAAAAAATATACACATTTAACCGTACCATGCTTTACTCATCCAAACTGACCTTATTGATGCTCCCTTTCAACATCTCTCAAAGAAAATATCATATAATGGATTGTGATATGTCTGAGATGAGTATATATAATTGAACTATCGAAAAGAAATGTGCAATTTGTTGGTATAGATAATAACTTCCATTCTTGGAATTTTTTTTTTAGTATTTTCAATCCTCAAGATTGCTCTCATTCAAATGTGGTCCCGATTCATTTATGTACCTCTTTTTTACGAGTGTCACAAAACTATTCTCATGCTTGCAAATGTTGTGGCCAATGTTTTTTTTTTAAAAAAAAATATCTTATTTGTTTGGTTGTTAAGAATAAATAATTCATGATTTTTTTGGGCAATCATATGAAATTTTGTGTTGATGATTTGAGATTAGGTGTAGCGTTACAATCACTATGAAATTGAGGATTGTGGTCTTTCTTTTGAGAGCAAAGTGAAAAATGAAAATATTTTGAAATTCAAAGGATGAGAGTTGGATGATGTGACCTAATCCACTCATCACTCACACTTTACCCAAAAACCATCACATCAAAAAAAAAAAAAAAAAAAAAAAAAAAAAAAAAAAAAAAAAAAAAAAAAAAAAAAAAAAAAAANTTTATTTTGAGATTCTGAAGAGGAAGTGCATTGATATATTCAATATGAGAAACAATGTTTATGACGTCATTTTTTTTCCTTCATTAAGAAATAAATGAATTTATCATTTGGTGTGATTGCTCCCATCAATTCTTGCTCATTTATTAATATTAAAAAAATATTGTCATAAGCAAGTCGTTGAAAGCACGTGATTGAAAATATTTAGTTAAGATCAATATTCAACATTTTTCAATTTTTTTTTCTGATTTTTTTATTATTTTTAAATGAATATAATCGATAAATTTTTACCATTTTTTAAAGTGTACGGCGGTCTTCTATATAATAATAATAATAATAATAATAAATACCTCTAAAATCCAAGAACTATTCCAACACAAACAAACAGGTGGCTGAATTATATGAAGTGGTTTTGTGCCAAACTTTAATGGGCAAAGAACATGGTTTGTTCTATAAGCAACCAAATATGTGTTGTTGGCTTTTTGCTTCCCCTTCTCTTCATATACTTCATTTTCTTTGACGATAGGGATGTCACTCCAAGGAATACTTCATTCATTGCTTGCTTTGTGTGATTTTGTAGAGACCAACCAGTAATATATATATATATATATATATATATATATGCTTATGAGGAACAATAGGAATATTAATCAATATCTTGATATACATGCTCCATGCCTGTGGTACAACAATACTCATTTAACCACATCACATTTGAATGACTTCCTCAACAATCTCTTAACTAGACACATCATACGATCTCATCTATCATGCTATGACATTCTTAAGCATCCTTAGCTAATTTCGTAATCTATTGTGAGAGATCGGGTCCTACCTTTTTAAGATTCTTGATATTTGGCTATTGTCTTTATCGATACTGGTTACTAAAAGTAACGCTCTTTCTACATTTTTAGCCAAAACACTATTAAATTCTCCTCTTAGTAGCTTGCATAGGCATTTGAAGCAATACCAAGTCTACTCAATCCTTCCAAAGCTATAGTACTATGAGGTGAGAGCCAAGCCATTTTGGGCCAAACAAAACCCTCCTCTCCTTTCAATCATCAGGGATACATAATCCTTCCAAAGCTATAGGACCTCACTAAATTCAATGAATGGCCAGCATGTGAGCTAACAATTTCAACAACAATAAGAATATATCTAGGGGTCCATACTCTGTTCAAGAACTCAGAAAATGAATACAACTCATGAATCTTGTTCTTTTGTTATCATGTAAGAATTCATGAACATTCCTTCTCTATTCTCGTTCAAACATTTTGGAAGGACGAGCATATCTTAAACATATTCTTTTCTTAATTGCACAAGATCCAAGATCCAAGAGCTCGACGTAGAAATGAAAGAAATAGACAAAGTTGCAAGGCTTGATGAGCTTAATAAGCCACAAGCAAATCTCTAATTGTCCCAAAGCATGAACAGAACCAAGCTGTGCCCATAAGTTCACAGCTTCAACTAAAATGATAGCACAAATGGCCTACTCGACCATGCCTTCCACTACAAACAATCAATGTCCCCTGCCAACATGTGATCCCAAATCCCTTATTACTACAAAAAAAATTGAATGGCCATATTTTTTTAGGATTTAAAATTTAATTACCTTGTTTTCCTTCTTATTTCAGGTAAACCTAGAAACTTCAAATCTGTCGTTCCAAACAAAATTGAAAACTTAAAATCATTTTGAGCTCTTCAAATAACATAATTTAAAATAGCGTCTTTATTCCAAAATGTGAGGCCCAAATCTTCCTATAGCTTAACATCATTCTGAAGCAAAGCTGCATTTTTAACTGTTACTGAGACTTCCAATTTGAGAAACAGAGTCACACACATGCATTTCCATATCTGGGGAAAGTACCGGGCATCCATTATTAATTTCGATATTCAAGAAAACAACAGACATAGGTTTATTAGCTATGAATGATGTTGACACCGCAAGTCACAGCAGCAGTTGATAGAATTTTCGGATAGGTAGATGATAACATAGACATAGGTTTATTAGCTATGAATGTGCATTCCAACCTTAATTTAAGGGTTATCTTAACCTGGGGGCCAGTTCATTTGTCGCCCCCCAAGAAGGTGAACATGAAGATGATAAACCGATTGACCTGCAAAAATTTCCCCGTGCAACTGTCAGTACTGGAAAACAGATGGCAGAAGCAAATACTTGATAAGTTAAACTCCATTTCATAGTGATTTCATTTTTAGTTTACTGTTTTAGAAAATTGTGTTTGATTACAATTTTCATCTCTTAAGAGAAATATTTCAAAAACAAAATTTACTTCTGAAAAACTACTTGTGTTTTAAAAAAAATTCAAAACTTGGTTTGGTTTTTTGAAAACATTATTAAAAAGTAGATAACAAAATAAGGAATGTCATAGGCGGAGGTGGTATTTATAAGCTCAATTTTTTAAAATCAAATGAACGGCCATAAGAGAAGATATTCGATATTTAGTGTAAAAGGTGAAGACGAGAGTACTAACATCCACTTGGTCCATCGTTAATTACAATTCTAAAGCCATCGTCCAGCCCTTCTTGCTCGGCTATGAGCTTGGCGGTGTAAAGAAGGTGGCCGAGAATCTCCGTGTGCCTCTCCTCGGCCTATGAAGCACATTAAGTAAATGACGAAAATACAAAGAAAGTATGCTAAGGTCACATAAGAATAGCCAATTATGTGCCATGGTATTACATGTTTATCTTAATGGCGTGAAATAGAACTAAATAAAAGGATATACAACTGGGGAATACAAAAAATCAGCCCAAATCAAGGGAACCCAAGACAGGAGCAAAGGAAAAAACCAAACAAGAATAAATGAAAGGGCTTCAGCTGTCAAGACTAAGAACAAAGATAAAACACAACTCCTAGACATTAAGACAACAAAGGAAGGTGTTGTACCTAGCTGTAGACCAGACTTCCCCCTAAGATATCTCCAATCCTAGCTAGATGTTATTGATTGAAAAGGTAAAAGCAGAGAGTAAATACCAAAGTAATACCTTAGATAATCCAGATAACCCATCCTTAACTTTTGGAATGATTAGAATATGTGTAGGAGCTTGAGGTGATATGTCCCTAAAAGCAAGGACCTGCCATTATGATAGAAAAATTTAAGGAAAATCAATAAAAATTAATTATTCACAATGACATAGCTTGACTTTTATTACAGGCATTCACTCGTGCGGGCATCAAAGCGAGGGTTATAAAACAATGAGTGGCCGTGATTATCAGAACATAAGGAACCAAAAATAAATATATATTGTATCCTTTAAAAAGAATGAAGGAAATTATGGAAATGATTTGAAGAAATAATCATATAAATAAAAAGGCTATAAAGGAAAAAATATATTCTCTAATCTACTTTTACCATCAGTTTACTAGTTAAGTCCCGGTCTTAGTCCTAATTTCTTTTTTCTTTTTTTAAATTAAAAAAAATGCAAACGCCTGAAAAGTTAGAGCACCAATCAAACACAACTCCCTTTAGGAGTTTTAAAGAACCTATCAAACCGAGAAATATAAATGACAGAACAATCTTTTGAAAAAAAACTCCCCAATCCTGACATGCTAGCACGATGTACCATTTAAAGAATGTGCCCAGCTGGAGGAAATAAAAGGCCTCCCTATCTCAGTTCCCATAGGGGATCCATCAAGTTGGACGACGGGTACCTTTCCATTACTGAGGAATATCAAAGAGAGACAAGTCTTTATGAATGAAAGCTCATTTTTCAGCAGCATCATATCTTTTAATGATGGATAGCAGCATTATATTTCCACCAGGCAATATTAACAATTTCTCACTTGAAAGCGTATAACATATTCAATAAATACATTATTCACAATATTAATCATTGTGAGGCCATTGCTGAAACTTAATATTTCCTTCCCTCTTGAATTCTTTTACATAATAATACAAACTATATAGTAATAATGAAAAGGAACCTTGTCATCCTCAAAGACCACCGTAGATGGAATTTCTTTGTTAATGATTTTGTCAAATCTGCAAAAGTAACAAACCCAAAACATTACTAGCAACATGAAATAGGTTTTCATGAGACGTAATGATCTTTCTTCTTCTTTTTTTTTTTTTTTTTTTTTTTTTTTTTTTTTTTTNTAACTCCAAAAGGAAAGAGGTAAAATAAATAATGATGCTACTTCCCTAATATACAAAATGTCAACAATTTTTATGAGTAAAAAGTTTAATTTTAAAATACTTGAGATCAAGCCACAAAAGTACAAAAATTGAACTATGAGCTCAAAAGAATTCTGTCATGACTAAAAGAATCAATTAAATAAAAACAGTATCACCAACCAAAAAAGTGCTCAAATTGAGTCACGGATCTTCAAAATGTATATATAAACTTAAATAATCACAAATTAAATTTCATCATTTGTTAAGTTTAGGGTTCAATTCATGATATTAAAGATTTGAGATTTTAAGGTCAAATTTGACCAATTGAGTCAAGTACACGTACAAGGTACAATAATGTGTTCCCTATCGATAATAAACACTAGATAAATAATATAGATACGTCCAATACTCCATCTCATGCATAGAACGATTAGCCTTCAACTTTGATCAGGAGCTAAATGCACTAAACAGCCAAAATAATACACAATTATAAAGAAAAATCAACAACCACATTTCCTGATAACCCAATAGCCAAAAACTAATCACGAACTAATTCTCAGCAAATCAAACACAAAAAATACAGAATGTTCAAATAGAGAGAGAACAAAACGATGATGCTTGAAGAAGCTTACATGGTGGGGGAATCGGAGGGGACGGCTGCAAGAGCCGCTTCCTTCTCAGAAGAAGCCATGGAAATGGAAAGAGAAGGTGTAATGTGGGAGCTTAGAACTGAGAGTCGAGTCCAGGGTTTTATATCGCCATTGACCATCACAGCCCTAATTTTTTCTGATCTACTTACTCAAATTCGGCTTCTCTGTTCTTGCCAGGTTGAAGCCTTGTTTTACTATTTTTGACAAATTAGAAGCTGCCACGTGGACCTGTCATTTCCATCTGTCAGAAATAAAAAAATCAAAATACCAATATTTTTTTTTTATTATTATTATTATATACACTAAAACTATAGACTAAATTTAATTAAATATTTTTATTTATTAGGTTATGTCAAATAAATTATATTCAATTTTTTCTAATAAATTAGTAAATTTTTAAAAACAAAGGCATAGATTCTATAAAATCGATCTAAGATATAAACGAATTTATATAAAGAAAAAGTGAAGCATCGAACAGCTAAGTAGAGTGAAACTGCTTACGTCTGAGTATTTCAATAGGGTTTACAAATAGGTTTAAATGTGCACATTTATATACAAATGTTACAGACCTCATCAACTTCATGAAGACGACGACACTACCATTCGATTTTAACTTCAAACATACATTTGATGCAACTGGTCAACCTTTTTCTCTCGTGAGACCTGATTTCGAACTCCGACGTAAACCCGACCAATGTTGCTTTCGTACAATTCTTGGTCCTATCGACCACAAATTTATTCAGGTAAGTTAAGGTAAATTAATAGATGGGGCAGAATCATCTGTCGTTCCATGATCGACACGTTGTTTCTTTCGAGGAGAAGAAGGCTCTGCAGATACATCGCTATATGACTCAGACTGGCAAGTTTTTTGCTTATTATCTTCAGTCGAGGGCAAGGCCTCAGTGTCTTTCGATTCACCGCCTAGTTTCTGCTGCTCCTCAATGATCTTCTGCAAATATTTGGCCTGTGCTTCTATTCTCATTTGTAATTGCCTTTGAACCTGATATGGGATTCAAGCAAACAAAACTCATTTTAGGTTATAATGGTATACTTTACAACAAACAGTAAACTTGATGGGTAAAAACAAAGAACAAGAAATGATCATACTCGATAACTATCTAGGCTAGTCACCTATATAGACTAGTAGCTTGCATACAACTCGACTATTCTTCTGAGACAACTGCTTGAGAACTCATTCTCTATATCCTACGTTTTTTACATGGAAATGGTGTTTGATCACCCCCTCTTTTGTCAAAATGCTCTACTTAAATCCAACAAGAAAAGATTATTTGAAATGTTCCGGAAGGGAAAGAGGAAGAGTGGTAAATGATGAGGAAGGTCAAACCTCGAGCTGTTCTTGAAGACGTTTCTGAACTTCCATTTGCATCCTCAATGCCTCATTGATTTGCAGGCCCCTTAAAGATGGAAAAACAAATAGAAAGATGCAAGTCATAAAGTGGAGCAAAAGAAGGACAGTCACAAGAGTATTTCTAAATAGGAATGGGCACTCACGAAGACGAATCTGTTCCAGAGAGACTCTCTGAGCTTCTTTTTTCATCCTTAGAACCTACACGCCAGTAAGGGATAATCCAAGTGAAATCAATACACTTAATAGACAGACAAGTAGTAGTTGCTGGATAAAAGATTGCTTTACCATCTGCTGGAGATTCTGGCAAATACTTTGCAAGACGATACTTCTGTAAGAATAAAAATACAATCAACTTCATATTACCACTTTTGAAATATTTGCAGCATAATAAATTCACTGAATGGAATTACCTGTAAATGGCTTTTGACATGATATATGGTAAGACCAGGTACCCCCATTACTCTTAAAACCCCTTTGGGAGTTGCCCCTACAAGAAAATGGGAAGGAAATTTTTTTGGTGAACTATCCATCATCTTCAAGTAAAGACATTAACACTACAAAGACAATGCACTCGAGTATAAGAGTGGCAATATGCAAATATCCAACCGACTAAAAATAGATTAAACTGACAATATTTTACTTCCAAGTGGTCGAGCAAAAACTCATCCTACATACAGGCAGTTCTTTTTAACGAGAAACAGATATCTCATTGATATGATGAAATACACAAACACCAAGTAACTGAGGATTGCGAAGGAAAAAAAACAGCTAATCAGGAGATTATTAAGACTATAATTTGTAAAAGAATGGTAAAAAGTAAAACCACCAACCAAGGTACATGTACAAAAACATGAAGATTTCAATGGTATGAAGTTTTCTGTAGAAGATTCTGTTGTTCATTTCCCTCCAAGGAGCCCAAAGGCAAGCTTTGTTGAATTGGATTCAAAAGATTGATTTCTCCTTTTTGAAAGGGTGGTCAGCAAGGAAAGTATGGAGAAAATTGACTTTTTCATGTACGGGGGGGG